>NW_028301553.1:13897500-14197500 GCF_042242905.1 Orbicella faveolata
TGTGTCTACAGAAAAAAGATCAGAGTGATTGATTTTTTTTCCACACTCACAAACCGTACATATGTTTGCTCAGCCTCTATTCTATTTTAGGCACGTAAAGCCATTAAAATTCTCGTTGACGCGCTCAAAATAACGCTAAAATGGAAACCCATCTTTCTTCGTCTCATTTCAGTCATTCGTCCTCTTTTTCTTTGTCAAACGACTGTGCTCGCATTTTCATCTCCACAAACTTCAAAGAGAGGTTATGTTTAAAACGAGACCAGCCAATGCCGCTGTAAGCCTTCGTGTTACCCATGAACTGCCCATTCAAATTCGAGTTGTGACAATCGTTAAACCACCATCCCCCTGTCAGGTCATTTGAGCAGCTCCCCGTTTTCCACTTGTCATTGTCGCTGTCTCTCGTGCTAAACATCATGTTGCTATGGTAACTCAAAGAGTCCCCAGACGTGCCGTTGTAGCCGCTGACCGTCATTTTGTACTTGGCTTTTTCGTTGTCCACCTTGAAACTGTCGTATCGGGCGAACACTCTTTTCCCGTTCCAATCTTCAAGCTCGATACGCAGCGACATCTTCTTGGCTGAAGTGATTCGATGAATCTTGTCATTTCCAAGCCAGAAATTCCCTTTGAGGTCTCCAAAGCCATATTTGTAGTCATTCCACGTCCGATGAAAGCTGACAGAAGCGTCCTGTCGTCTTTGGAACACAATCCAGCCTCCACTGTCAGTCTCCAGATCGCAGTATACCTCAAAATCTGTTTTCCTGTCAGGGTTTATCGTGTACACACCACTCGAAGTGTAGCCGGCGTAAAATATATCAACACATCCCCTCGCTGGATAGAGAACAAAATTAAATCCAAAATAATGCTTCCGTACAGCAATAGACAACAAATTCTCCCTACTGCTCCTTACCTCTCCCCATACATAACTAGATGGGAGAATTCAATCCTATTTTCAAGGGATGTTTTTATAGTAAGTGACTGTTGCGGGACATCCAATGTTTCTGTTTCTTTAGAAATCTGTTCGCTAGCTGAACTGGTCAGGGATTAGGAATGGGAGACGCAGGGTATCAGGGTCTGGATTCGTGTTCTAGAATCTTACTGAGCAGTTACAGTTTTGGCAATTCTTCAGCAATCAGTGAATTTTGCAAATTCATGATCATATGTCAGCTTTAAAAAAATATGTCTTTTCTCAGCGGACAGCTAACATTTTGAACAACTCTCGAGCATCAGGTATATTCCATCCAGACCTTCAGCGGTAACGAACCTACGCAGCATAACCCTAAACTGCAAAATGGCGTCTCAGCCGGCCAGTATCCACCCCTTCCCTCCTCCCTTCCACTAAAGGTAAAGATTATGCTCTGCGACCACAACCAATCGCCGAATGATAAATGAGGTGTGCAATGACTGTGGATAACTTGTCTGCTGGCTGTAAAGTTTTTGTCAGAGAACGTGTTGGAAATAGGGAAAGTAAAGTCTTCGCCTGTAACACGAAATTGTGATCCTGTAAATCTGACAATGATGTATTTTTAATTTCTATTAATTTTCAGAATTATATTTTCAATCATCGGACTATCTGTCGTTTCTTACAGCATGACTGTTACCGCGCGAAAGTAACCGAATTCGAAACGATTTCAATTCTTATTTCCAATGCTTGCAAGTGCTACGAGATATATCGCATGACCTTGTTGTCACAGGTCCATGTTAGGTTAATGAGCATGATGTTTCATAGAACTCGCGGGCTCAGAATTCTCGACCGATTTTTGACGTGGAAACTTAACAGGGTAAAAATGTAAAAGAGTATGTCTTACTTTGTGGTGGTTGAACACACAACTTCTGACAGGAATCAGAACAGCACTTCATGTCACCAAAACAATCAGAGTCCAAAGTACATTCGTCATTAGTCTCCTCTTCACAGGCATCAATCGGGAGGGGTATGGGACAAATGCCTTCTTTCAAGCCCTCTGAGAATCACGCACAACAAAAAAAAAACATAGTTCACAAATTTAGATTCGAAAACACCGTTGAAAGAAAGATGTTGTATGTTTAGATTGGTAGAACTATGAGAAAGTGATTATTTAATTGTTGACAGAAGCTACTCAGAAACATTGGTCACTATCGTTTATACGTAAAACAACGATTACACAATGAAGATTTGGTCTAGGTTGACGTGCTAAGTTGAGTCAAGGAAACTACCACGGTATTCCATTGCAAACGTTATCAGCGGTCAATAAAACACTAGAAACACAAGAAGAAATGTAGTTTGTGGCAAATAACGTCTTCCAAAATAGTGCTAGCGTTACTCTGCGTGATAGCAAAGGCATACAAATTTTGTGATTTCAAATTATTCCAATTTTAACTCGACAATTAATTCACACTAAGGAAGTCACGTGGCTACAACTTAAGGAAATAAAAATAGAAATTGAATTTTCCACTTACTCTGAATTACAGCAAGGTTCATGTCAGCGGTTATCTGTATGGCGCCACCCACGCTACTCGCGGTACAAACATACTTCCCAGCATCCCTTGGGACCACTTGAGTGATCACCAAGGCTCCATCTTTGCGCACAGTCGCTCTCCGATCGGGAAGCTTTGCGTACTCGCGGCTCCACGCGACAAACAGCGTTCCGTCTCCCTTTGCACTGCAGTTGACAGTGAGTATGTCGCCTGAGGTTACGACATGATTCTTTGGCGGTTTCACAGTAAATTGCGGCATTGTCAGAACAACAAGCTGCATCATCTCTCGAGCGCTGCCAATGAAATTCGTCGCCTTGCACATGTATACTCCAGAATCACCCGCGGTGATGTTAACGATGGTGAAATTTCCTGTCCTTGAAAAGCTACGTTCCTCTGGGAGACTGGGGAACACTCGAGACCACGTGATAGTCGGTGAAGGAAACCCCGTCGCAATGCACGATGGGAATGTGAAGTCGTTTCCCTCTAACACGTATATCGGCCGCTGAGATAACGGCTTGATCCGAGGAGTCGCTATAGAGGAAGTTACAAAGGAGCATCATGAACAAAACTGTACACTGTCCAACATTTCGTAGCAAGAAAACCAAAGTCACGTCATACATTTTGACTGATTTAGTTGAAGTGTTCCTGACATTGTTAAATTATACATGTGCCAACTATTTTATGACCACCCAATGATAAAAAGTCTTTGAATCTCATTCTGTCTCTAGTATCTGAGCAACATATTTACGCTACTCGAAGTGCGTCCTTACAACATCTGTATCAAAAATCCTTTAGAGTAAATATAAGAAAATTTTGGTCTACTATTATTGAATGCTATTATTGGAATGACATTCCTTTGTCTCTACGGAATAAGCCAACTAGAAAACTGTTTAAAAAAGCACTTTCCTCGGCCAGTTTCATTTTGCTAGATAGTAATAATTCTAAAATGATATATTTATTTACTATGTGTTTACTCTCTCCTCTCTTATACTAGTTTTCTTTTTATCCTACAATAAATGTGTTCAATTAATTAAAGAGCATTTAATTAGTTTACTTTATTTTGCCCTTTCAACTTCTTTTTCACTGCACTTATTTGTTAACAATATTGAATTTATGTCGTCAAGTGTAGAAATAAAAAAATACAAATACAAATACAAGTGGCCAATTCAAGTGTTTTTTTGGTTGATTACCAATCGGCAGATAACTGTTAGTTTATGTTCCGTTAAGATGAAACAGTTACAGCTTGTTGTTAGTTGATTGGGACTTTTTTGTGTCCTACGTACTGGGAAAAACTACTTTCGGCTTCATTACGGGATAAAGCTATCGTCAAATATGGATCCACAGTTTTATATGGAAACGGATGAGTGTTTGGAAACTTTCTCTAAATTAACCATTTCAATCAACTTTGATGCTGGTTGTAATATATGATCAAACAAACCAGCCGAAACACTTTATTTTTTTAATAGAACATTCAACGCTAACTAACCCGACACGCCCTATGTCATCATTCTATGGAGTCCCAGTGGTCGTCACACTAGTTGTCACACAATATTTCTAGCCGTAACGCGACGCACCGAATCATGTCCGCGAATGGAACAACTTTCTCCCTGGCATTCTCTTAAAACTCACCTCTGACCACAAGTTCCGTGAAGGCCTCGACTCGGGCCAAGTTTGTTCGCGCGACACACTCGTAAGCTCCACTGTCATTGTACTGGGCATGCTTGACAGTGAGCTCTCCATCTTTTAGCACACGATATTTGTATCCGCTTCTTAGAATCTCTCCGTCTTTACGCCACACTAGATTAGGTTTCGGCTCACCTGTGTTTCAAACGTCAAAGTAATACATTAGTTGACAAGATTTAAGAATAAATCCACCACAAGTTCGGGTAACTAAACAAGCGGACAAAAACTTTGTAACGATGTTATTTACATCGTATTGCAAACTTCTGTTCGACTTTATCAAATATCTTCTCAAAAGAAATCATTGCTAACAACACCAGATGTCGAAAATAAATTTTGAAGTTCATATTAAACACTTGAAAGTATTGGTGAAATAAAAGTGAAATGAAATTGTATCAGTATTTGCGCAATTTCTGTGAACTTTGAAATTTATCAGCATTCTCGACTTCCCATGGGAAATTGTTTTTGGTGTTATCTCAGGAAACTGTTTATATATCTTTAACTTTCAGAAAATGCAAAAAGGACTGTAATATACTTAAAGTTATTCTGGTACAAGGTTTTTGTCCATTAAAAACTGAAATTGCTCGATTTCCTATTGGATTTCGTCTAAATACTTCTCTGTTCCGCCGTGACCGTCAAAAGACAATCACGTTTTCAGACGCAGTCTTGGATAAACTCGGATTCTGGGAACGAATGCACCCAAGAGGAATGTGCGTGCGCACTGTGTTCGTTATAGTTCATCCTTCCCAGTCTCAGAGCACTGGAGATTACTATAACTAAACTATAACTAAACTAGAGATCTTTATTGTTCCATTTGCTATTGTTTCACTCTTCGCCGGTCGAAAAATACAACGGACGTCAACTTTGGTGTAAGACTCCAATCGTCAATCATACAATAATTAAATTTATTTATCAGATATTATGGGAAACTTAAAGTGTGCTTACCAGTCGCTGTGCAGTGAAACCTAGCTGTCTGGTTTTCATTCACTGTTAAAATTGATGGAGACACAATGACCTGCGGGGACCCGCGCCGGGGGTCATCAGGCGTCTTCGACTGACCGGGTATTCCTGGAGTTCCCTGGGCTCCTCTTTCGCCTTTCTGACCTTTAGAGCCTGCGACCCCAGAGGCCCCGCTGTTTCCCATGTCTCCTTTTTCCCCCTTTAAGCCTGGTTCCCCAGGAGGACCACGAAGACACATCTAGAATATCGATGCAAACAAACACCATCACTAAATTTTGGATTATTTTGTCGTGTTCTTAGCCAACACAGTTTACTCGCACCCTGTCTCTCTCAAACCAGGAAAATTGATGAATCTTTGTTTACAATAGTTGTTTCTTTTGCATGAGCGTTTGACTCTCTGATAGGCTACAAAAAAAATATCAACGCTGATTATTGAAAGGGCATGGTACGATTTACTGTCCCAAGAAATTTGAGCGCAACGCAAGTTCAATACTTAGTTCGCGGCGCGGGTTTAAGACCGGTTGGAAAAACTTTCAAGGAACATGTAGCTTCATTGACGCTTTTTCTACCCAGAAAAATTGTGCAGTTTTTAAAGGCCAATATCTCCCATAATGTTACACCCAAAGGGCAAAACACTTCACCCGTTACTAAGTTTCGCGAGCTCTGTCACTGTTTGGAACCAATTTGTGTCTAGCTTACGTATGCAAATGAGGCAAAATTTAACCAATGACATCAGCAAGGATGAATACCAGCGAGCTGTCAAGATAGCCAAGATGTTTAAAGGAGCTCAGTCACAGTATTTTGAGTTATTTTCTCCACGCACAAAATTACCTTTACATTGAAGGAAACCTGAAAATAATAGTTTACTGAGATAGAAAAATACTAAAGAAATAATAATAAACCATAAAGAAACAAGGATGGTTAAGGATGGAGAAGATTACGGAGTACAATTAACGAATTTGAAAAATTCCAGCTTAACTTTCCAAGATGAGCAAACCGTGACGTAGCTCCTTTGAGAGTATTTTGCGTTTCAGGGGCAAGGTTAGAGAAATAGAAAAACTAATTGAGATCGGGACCAAAATAAACGCAGCATCAGGGTTGCTTACCGAGCCAAGAGGTGAATTGCAAACGCGTGTATTCTCTTCCCTCATCTTCTCCAAATTTTTCTTGATCTCGTTTTTTATTTCAGTCAGTTCGTTGGTTTGTTGGTTACTGCTCTTTGTTGCAAGCCCAGTTCCAGAACGACGTGCTCTGTTAATGGTTTCACTGGACTTTCCTTGAAATAAAGGATCATGATGTTCATAAAACGCTGACGCTGCTCAATACTTAGTGCACTGCGAGCATCTCCGACACAGCCACACAGTAGTGTAGCAGCTCTCGTAAGCTTGTAATTCTATTTGTCGTCATTGCAGCAGCTGTTATTGTTTTGGGGCTAGCGGGCATTGTTTCTGTTGTTTGTTCTACCGTCCACATTTGCGTCGTCACGCAACGCTCGTCACCTACCAGTGGGGGCGCGCTGCGTGACGTTGCAAATGACGGTTGCGCGGGAGGCTACTTAGCTCCTTTTGATTAGGATTTGCTCTTTCCCTTTTTAGCGCGCACAAACTTCAAGATACAACATGAGTGGAGCGTAAAACTGTAGTTTACAGTTTTCGCGTTCCTTTTAGGTCTGATTGCGCAACAAGCTTAACCAGTTAGGCGGGCCGGATTTGTTTACCTTATTACGTAAATTTTTCGAAACACGTTAATTTCGCGACTTTCGCGATTTAAAAAAAAATCCCGAAATTAATGGAAGTGACGCAAACAATAAGTGTAGCGAACATAACACGACGCGAAAATTAGGTGACTCACATTATGTTACTGTTGACATATAGTTCAGCCGTTATGTATATGTTACTTTTGACGTTATTGTACTTTTGATAAAGTCGGTTTACTACATTCAAGGACATGTTTAAGTAACGTTAGTAACATTGCCGAGGAATTTAATTGCGTGTTACTCAAAAACGCGACGTTAAAGTGATTCAAAATAGAAAATTTCGCAAAATCGCGGAATTTAAGTGTCGCGAAATATGCGCACCCGAAAATCGCCAAATAAACGCGTCTCGAAAATCTCATGTAATAAGGTACACAGAACAAATAGGCCCGGCCTGATGGCGAAATTTGAACAAATCCTACAGTCTTTCCTTGTGCACCAACAAAGTACAATTACTTGCCGTGTGATAATCCAAGTCACCTGCACAAAAATATGTTGTCAAGTTCAATTTGTTGTCTCCACTGGAGAGTTCTTCATGCGGGGTGCGGAGAGTCTGGAACGAGCATAAATAACGCTTATCCCGCGATATCCCGCACCCTAACTCGAAACTGTTTTGCAAACTATCGACTGGGATAACAATAGACATTTCTACTGACTTCTGGCAGTCTGTTTTCCTCTCGATATCAGGCAGAGATCATAAGGGGAGACGTTTCAGCCAAGAGAGATTGAGACGAGATCTTTTTCGTTCATATCGCCCTTTAGCGTTCGTGTTCTCGTCTGACCCTAAGAGGAAAACCGGCTGCCAGAAGTATAATAGTTCCCTCTAGGGGTATTCTTCGACTCACTTCGCAGTAATTCTAGGCTTTATCTCTCCCGATATTAAGGAGAATTTTTGAGGAGGCTGCACAGCCAAACCACACACAAGTCATCTGTCTTACCCTTTACATCAGCTATGCCATCTTCTTGCGACACGTCTTGTGTTCGAGCCGTGCAGAGTCGCTCAACAGCAGCAAGTTTTGCGTCTTGATCGTTCAGTTTGAATTCGATTCTTACAAACCCTGCTAGAAGTAGTAATAGAGTGACAGTGGAGATAACCAAGCTTACGAAATTTAGCGAGCTACAAAGTCCCGGGTTGGACTTGGAAACAGCCATTTTACAACGTACTAGATAAGACGCCAGTCAAAACAATACAAACGTTCTTTGTCCGAGAAACGTTCGTGATAACAGGCAGCACTGAATGATGAGTGAGTGATAGCTCACAGTGATCACGATATATCGTCACATCACGCAACGTGTCACGCAATTGGGAATAATGTCATGAATATAGAGTCCTTGGAGGGCTCAGTCTTTCAGTTCATTTTATATTGAGCTAGTACACTCTGTACAGAAATGCTTTTCAAAAGATTAGCTGATGCTTTTAATTTAATGCAACCGGACACCGCCTTATCCTATTCTGCAAAGCTAAGAGATCTTCTACATACACATATCATGTTCTTCCATTCCGGCGATATCTCTAATTATTGCATTCAAACTAATTATCGCCTATTCAACCACGCAAGTTGCATTCTGAGAATGGCATCCATATTGCAATCTCTACTTGCACGGATTACCCCTCATGCAAACATTCCACACAATCCACCCTCCCCCTCCCCCCATAGGCTGGTGTGGTACTCTACGCTGAGCTACATATCGATCTACGCCGGTACGACAGATGGTTTATGACAGATTCTGTATTTTGCACACCACAAAATGCTTTTTAAAATTCATTTTTTAAAATTCATACCTTTCATAAATACAGTCGTTATCCACGGCTAAAGTTTTACCTTATTGAGGAAGTAAATAATCTGCAAGCCATTTTCCAATATTTTACAAGTTCCATAATTGTTTTATAACGTATTGAAGAATGTACGAGTAATGCAGTGTTCAATTATTTCCTTCAAAACCACAGTTCTCATTCAGCATGATTGTAATCAAAGGCTGTAGGCTTCGTTAAAGGCTGTAGGTTGGCAGCCGAAAGCTTATTTTAACTTAAAATTTTCAGCCAGAGAACGTTTTAATTGTTTTAATATGTCAACCCTGGTTGTTCGTCTATTTTTTTAAGCATGAAATCATCATTATTATCATTATTGTAATCATAAAATGTCAGTAGGGAAGCCGGTACCGTCATCATGACGTCACTTTTAATGACGTCACCTTTTGCATCATTGGCTCTATCATTGACATAATCGTCATCATTGTCACGCCTTTACTATAACGTGATCACGTCATTATCATCATCATCATCATCATCATCCTTGTCACTATCATCATCGTCATCATCTTCGTCATCGTCTTCATCATCAACATCGTTATCACCATACCCACCATCTTTGACATCACCGATTTTGTCATCACCATCGTCATCATCACTCTTCTAGTCATCATCATGATCATAAGTAACCCTCTCAAACCAGACAAGCATCCCATATAACAACCCACCTTCATTCTAAACTGAATTAATATTTCCCTGCTCGTATTTGAACGCCACACTGTACATATCGCCTCCAAGTCTTTGAGCGAGCCAGCGGTTCTTGATCACGGCCATTTTAATAGAATCACACGTGAACTTCGCCTCGTAATTTGTAAGGATGGCCCTCAAAAAAATTAATGAAATTTCAACGCATTTTTAAGACTGCAAATTAAGTAGAAAAGACATTCAGCTACCTTCCCATTCCCTCCAAGATTAAAAGATCTGCATCTCTACATTTCACAGTACTTACTCTCCTGAAAAATACAAACAAGAAAAAAACCTTAGGGATTAATTTTTACTCAAGACCATTGCATCATGTTGTATGCTTTCTTTGGAGACATGATGGGGGCAATATATCAATTATCACACGTTCTTGCTCTGCTTAGTTGGTCAAACGTCAAAGCTTACACAGGAATTTCATGAGAGAGACCAAAGAGTTACGCATTTTGGTTTGAGGCGGAATATTTGGATCACTGTTATTATTTCAGATGCTATTCACCGCGGAGAGAAACGAAATAGTAATAATGAACTTTTTATAAGCGTAAACAACTTTTCGAAGCATCTGGATCGTAGGAAAGTCCACAACTTCCACTAACGCTGGCACAATCGAACTTTGGATTTAAATACACATTCAGAGGGCGTGACCAGGTGAATATGACAGTCTGACCTATCCAAGATGAGAAGGAAAATCTGTAGATATTAGAGAGGTTAAGCATGATGTTAACGGCAAACGGCAAACGGCAAAAATGACACTTTTGTCGTCTCTCTTCAGCTGTGTGTACAGTAGAGTGAAATTATTTGTATATGCAATGAATAGTAGGAGACGTTATTCCATTTTTGTGTGCTTTATTTACGGATTAGAAGCGAAGAACTGAAAATGAGAAGTTGTCTTTGCCGTTTGCCGTCTGCCGTTAACGTCATGCTTAACCTCTCTATTACCACAAAGGAAGTTAAAGCTTTCTATTGGTTTTGTTCCAATTGCCCATCTCGCTCAATATGTTGGCATTCAACCAAAAACGGCTGGGAAAGCATTCTCTTTTTACGCATAATGGCAACTCGACAGCAACGTCTAAAGCTGATGCTCGGACTCGGTTAAAAGACTGGAAAACAAGGTTTTATTCCTGTGGAGAACCACCAACAAGAAATTCGTCTTCCCTCCAACAACAACAACAACAACAGAAAAACCTTCTTTCTCAAGACAAAATTCCTTTAAGTTCCCCATGGTGCTCTCGACTAAGGCATCTAACCTTTCTATTTAAGTTGACCTAACTGTCTCATGCCACATGATACTGTTTTTCCCTTCTGATATTTAATCACTGTTTCAGACAAGTCCTCTTCAGCGAGCACGTACAATAATCTCACCAGTTTAGTAAATTCCCCCGGGGGGGAGGGGTACTCCCTTATATGGGCTATATGGGTACCTGCGGCCCCAAAGGGTGTGGTTTTTCAGCCGTTTTGGTCATAAATAGGGTATCGATTTTGGCCATTTTGGTCTTAAATAGGGTATGGTTTTTGTAGTCTTGAATTGGGTATGTTGTTTAGAAGAAGCTACTTTTTCATCATTATCGATAAGACCATAAGCAAAAGCCGTTCAACTTTTGTTTAGAGCAACTGTGTCAGCCGCAACTGTCATAAACAGAGTATCGAATTTTTGGTCAGGTCAAAAATAGGGTAGGGAAAATCGTTCGCTTTCGTGAAATCAGGAGACGATGGAGTTTACAGCTGCAGAGCGGAAAACCTGTTGGGCAGTGTGAGCGTCTCAGCAAAGTTAACAGTGCAATGTGAGTTTTGTAAAGCTTGTCTTTAAACAGCATATCTTCATGAAGGTGCCCGCAAAATTATCTGAGAATGTTAGTGTCATGTATAAGCCGTGTCTATTATTGTCCACGACGGCATCGACTGCCTTTACTTGATTGAGGGCGCAGCATCAATTCATAATTAACTAATTACTCTAACATTGTGCCTCAACAGTTGCTCCTCGGGTTTCAATATCCCCCAATCAACTAATGGCTGAGGAAGGACAAACTATCAACATCGCCTGCAGTGCAACTGGCCAGCCGCGACCTAGTATCACGTGGTCTAAATCGATCGGCAGTTTACCTGATAGAACAATCGTAGGTAAAGGAGCCTTGAAAATCAACAACGTGTTAAGCAAGGACGGTGGTATATATATCTGCAAAGCAGAGAATATTCTGGGAAGAGCGGTAACGACAGTTCAATTGATGATATTCTTTCGTCTGCGATTTAAAGTTCATCCTCCAGCGCAGCTGACAGCTCTGATTGGGTTACTTGTGCGTCTGCCGTGTGTGGCCGAGAGTAGCCTGAAACCAACAGTAACGTGGATGAAGGATGGAAAGCCGTCACTTCCTGTAGACTCCAGTATTCTACAAAACAACACACTTGTCATTTCCAGTGTCAAGAAATCACACGAGGGATCTTACACCTGTAAAGCGACCAATGCTCTATCTTCTATACAAGCAAGTGTTCAGGTTAAATCCAAGTCTCCTTCTTCTTGTTCTGTGATACGGAAATACGTCAGCAGTTCTAGCGGATATTATGTCATTGATCCTGACGGCGCGGGTGGTCTTGCGCCCTTTACAGCCTACTGTGACATGAGTGAGAAGAATGGTGTCGGCGTGACAGTTGTTAGTCACGACAGTGAAAGCAGAACATTGGTGGATGGATATGATCGTCGTGGTTCATACTCGCGCAGCATTCACTACTCAGGAGCAAGCCTATCCCAGCTGGCCAGTCTTACTGCTGTTCCTTTAAACTGCGAACAGTTCATTAAATATGAGTGTTATGACTCTGCGTTATGGTTTCCCAATCCCATTGGCTGATGGGTGTCACTTGATTCTAGTAAGATGTACTGGGGCGGAGCGTCGCCTGGAAGTGTAAAGTGCGCATGCAGAGTGACCAACTCGTGCGCAGATCCCAGTCAAGCGACAAGAATGACGCTGCATGGCGCGAGGACAGCGGTCTTCTCACTGATAAGTCAACACTTCCAGTCAAAGAGCTCAGGTTTGGAGATACAGGAGTATTCCAAGGTGTTGACGAGAAGGGCTACCACACACTGGGAAAATTGAGGTGCTATGGTACAGCCCACGAGTAGAATACAAGAACAATAACTTTGATTTGACAGTACCGACGATTAGTGAGTCGCTTGGATAATGTTAGGCGGGACCAAAGAACTGAAGAAAATGATTGTATTGGGTTAAATTTCCTGTTGTTTATCTCAGGATCCTATAAATCACATAAAGCAGCCATATTGATTTTAATTTGGTAGGAGAATAAAATCAAATCAATATACCTATAGTCCAAACAAGTTGAGCCAATCCCTGATTCCATAGGGACTAACTGCTCTCCCTTATATGCAGTCCTAATTCAAAACAAAACGAAATGTAAGTGGCCAGCTCTCATGTATGTGTATCGGGGGCGGGGCGGGGTGGGGCGGATGAGAGTGGACGAAAATAAAGGAACGTGGGAGAAGAAGGCAGAGCAACGGAGATTGTTACGTAGGAAAGTGGCACGAAAACCACAACATATTTAAGGGATAAATTATAACCAAAGATATATTTTCCGCACAAATGTTCCTTACAAAGTGCTTAAAAATTCACTGAGCAACAAGATGATATATGTTGGGCCCAAGGCTCAGTTATGTTACGACTCACTCACCTTATTTCTGGACATAAATCCGTTACTTTCTCAGTCAAGATAAGAAGTTCACTGTGCGTGACGTCATTCAGGGCTGGATACGAGATACCCGCCATAACAACCTACGCATGTCACTCAAGGAACGAAAACATTTGTTTGCTGACACGGGTTTAAACTTAACCTCATCTCCAAATGAGGAGCTTGGCAAAGGTGCCTTAGGAATGGTGGAGCCGTGATATGAGCCTCGAGCAGAGCATGAAGGTATCCACGGCAACCCTGAGAGCGGCAACCACCAGGCCCCATCACACTGACAGAGTCAGTGGAGATACTTACCACCCCATATAGTTACCGTCGCCAGCAAAAGGGAGGGAGGTGCGGAAGCTAAAGCACTCAACAGGCACGAAAGGCACTCAAAGGCTAACTGCATGTTCTCACACAGCTGGCAAGCAAAACACGTCAGCCCTGCAAAACTCCGCATCGCCCTGAGAGACCGATGGCTAGCATTGGCTCCACTCAAACTTTGCCTAAATTACATTTAGCCCCATTAAAGCCGTCTGTTTAAGTAGTAGACTACCTTAGTTCCACGAGAAAGAAGTTCTCTGACAAATGGAAACATTCCTAAAATAATATCCACACCACTGTTATCCACGAATATGACAGCCAGTTTATCAGGCGGACCCTGTAAAGAAAGAACATCAAATTTAACCTGGCGAATATACGTATGAGAGAACGGTCGGACGAGCCTGCGAGCGAACTAAGGAACGAACGGACAAAAGAACGAACGAACGAAAGAACGATCGACCGACCGACCGACCGAAAGAACGAACGAAAGAACGAACGAATGAAAGAACGAACGAACGAACGAACGAACGAACGAAAGAACGAAAGAACGAACGAACGAACGAACGAACGAACGAACGAACGAACGAACGAACGAACGAACGAACGAACGAACGAAAGAAAGAAAGAAAACGAACTAATGGAGAGAAGATAAGACTGACTTCTGAACAGAATGAGATAAAGGCTGACTTCTGAATAGAATGAAATAAAGAACTGACGTCTGACCTTTCAATCCAGGTATCAAGGTCATCTTTTAACCAAGGCCAAGCTGAAATAATGTGATAGAACAAAATTGTAAAGACGAACAAACCTTTTTTAAAGATTTTGAAATGATTTAGTTCGCTTTTTGAGGTATCAGCACAGAAGATATATCCCTAAGCTTGTTAGGTCTAAGAGTGCTTTGTTCTATGTAATATTTACTAGCTAAAAATCTCTCTAAAATGCAATGTAAATAATAACCCTGAAATTTTCTGTCACGTATGCTGATAAACGCGAAAACTATTCAAGCAAAATTATAGCATAAAAGAGTACAGCTTCATTTTGCCTACCTTGTAATTTGTTCATGGCTGATTTGAAGTCAAGCTGACCTCCTTCCATGAGCCTGCAAAAAAGAAAAAGTCGCTTGAATGCAATGGAGAAAAGTTAATGCTATGTACAAAACACCCTGACACCACTAGGAGCAAGTTTAACAATATTCCACCATTTTGCAAGAACGAGAAACGACTTCCAGTCAGAAATGAAAAAGATGAGTTAAAAGTAGGAATTGATTTACTAGATAACAATTCTTCATCTTACTTTGCAACCTCCTTTGCACCCCAATCAAAAACATTCCCCGTCATTATTCCTTCAATGACAGCGTGCTGCCGTAAAAAGCCGGCAAAGTAAGCGCTCGTCAAAAATGGCGGGAAAACAAGTCGCTTGCACCGGACGGTTACGACGTGTAGTAAGATGTATATCCGTGCAAACTTATGATAACATTATATTTAAAACTCAAAGAGGACGTAGAAAGCATGTTGAAACAAGTACGGTTGGTTTTATTACCTTGATTCAAAGCCTGACGACTGCAAAACCACAGCCAAACCAGAAGACAGGGAAGAAAGAAGCGAAACGTCTTATCGCTTTACCAACTTGCTACCATCGTTTGACATTTCAAGTGCGATCGGAAAGCTATTTGAAAGCTGGCTAACTGGAAAAGGTGGTGGGTGCAAAAGTAGCAGGCAAGCTCAACACATCGTTCGTAGGAGCTTCAAATATCTAAAGTTTTGCTGTGAAGATGAAGAAAAAGAGTTAAATCATGATTGGAACATGGTTGATTTCAGCCTGAGTTCACTAGACTTTCTGTTTCGATATGTCGATGCAATGCAAAGTGATTGGGGTTTGGGCCATGCCGGTCGCCTAGCGTACTTGGACTCCATTGCCGACTTGGTCGATTTTAGTAAAACACTCGGTGCCCCAGATTCAGTATAGTACAACCTAAATTCCACGAGGTCTACTTGAAAAGGGCTCGCAAGACAGTTTCTAAAATGATGAGGCTTCAATGGACCAACGACTTAGACATCGACACTCTAGAGTCAAAGGGACATGCGGCTACATTAGATGAACTGCTAAAAGTGGTCTCGAACAACCTGCCTCGTTTCGAGAGCGTGATCAAGATGTGCAAAGAAACGTCAGGCACGGTATCTCCTTCAGATTTGTCTTTTGCCACCAAGTTTGTGGGCGTGTTCTTATTCATAAAAGTCAAGAGATCTCGGCCGATGACCCATCAATATTTGCTCATGGACATGGTTGAAGGAGCTAAGAAAAAGGGCGGATTTATTGACCAGAAAAAATTCAAAACAAAGGCCAACTACAAGTAGTTCTTCAGTTTCTGGGGAGACACCTTTTGAAATCAGGATTTCTTTTTTCTTGTCGTACCAGTAGTCTTCTTGTTCTCTCTTCTCTTTCTCTTGCTGCTCTAGCAGGTGGAGAAGGTGCACTACCTGTCTGTGGCGCCGAGAATCGGGCACGCACTTATGCAGCGCTTTTTCTAAGGCGCAAACAGGTTGTTCTTCATCTTGTGTTACTTCATTAGCGTTCTCGTCTTCCCTCCAAATTGCGCCAATTCGGAATCCTCGTCTTCTACCAATGACAAAGTTCTCAAGGCCTCTTTGTTGCATTCTGGTAACAGACCTTCGCTCATCAACTGACAGCAATCTTCCTCAGCTTCCTCGTCACAACTATTCCTTTCTTCGTCGTCGCGTGCTCTTTCGGCTGCCCAAACAATGTAGTCGATTGGGTGGCTACCTAACCAAACTGCAGCCCTCTTCTTCGGATTTTGCAGACTCTTGAAAAAATAATTGCGAAGTCTTCTTTCCATGGCCAGTTGGTTTTCCGGCTTGAATTGGAGTTTTCTTTACGCTCTTATGATCATTGGACAACGATTTATGAAGTATTTGGCTGTCCGGTGTTTCACTTCATATGCCGCATAGCCTCCCTGTGTGAGTATTTTGCAGTCGTCCATGTCAAGGTTTGATTCAGTCGCTTCGTCAATGAATATTACCTCAGTGTTGTGGGATATCATCGCTTTGTTGAACACTTTTTGTTTGGTAAAGATTGCCACGTCGCTGTAATGAATGATACCCAAAACGGGCATGAAAAGACATGCATGTCTTTCGATCCGTTGTTAGTGTCCCGCTAGGTATAGTACTTTGTGTTTGTGCTTCGTTTTGTTGAGGTTGAGCAGTTTAAGAAAATCCTCGCAGAATGAGGCGACCTCATTCTCGTTCAGACTGTTTTGGAGTACTAGTATTTCTATTTCTTTGTAATACTGGCGCTGCAGGGGTGTCTTGGGTCATAAGGACAAAACGGTCTGGGCGTTACAGTTCCAATGACGCTTTCCTGTATGACTTCTTAGAGAAAACCCCGTTCTCTTATCGACCAGCGCTGCCCTTCGTGGACCTCGATAAGATTATAGTCGATGGTGATTGGCCGAATAACTTTCTCAGTAAGGATCTGAGAGTATATCGATTACGCGCTTCATGTCTTTGAGCAGGCGTCCTTTAAATTGTTCATTTGCGGCCAGGATATTGATAAATGCTCGCGGATCACAATTGTACTGGTAGGTACACCGGGAAGCTGGCTTTTTCTTGTATATTTTCCCTCTATGAAGTACGTAGTACAACTTCTTCATGGAAATTCCGATGTCATTTATCAATACCGTGAGATTGCCCGATGATCTCTGGGGTTCTTCTTTCTTGCCGCGGTTTTTAGCATTGTCCACACGAGCGCCATTGAAGCCAAATCGATCGATCTGCAATTTGGCGTCTTCAATTTTGGACATTGCTGCCGACAAGGAAGGCTGAAACGACTGCTTCACTAGAACCACTCTCACAACCAACTCCACTCCACACTCGTCGAGATCGATTTCATCTGGTTCTTCAATAAATTGATGCACTTCGTTTCGATAGCTTGATTGGTAAGAGGTGCGAATTAAATCCTGCATAAAGCCATTTTTGTGATCTTTTAGCGTTTTGTATGAAATCAAATATGACTGAGATAAAATTTGCCGTACCTGATGTGCCAGCGTTTCTACCCCACATTCGTGAAGGGTTCGATGGACTGTGAGGGGATTGGCAGGAACCCCGTTGGGTGTGGTCGACGCAATCCAATATACTACTGCCGGAGAGAGCTTTTTATCCACTATAGAGCGATGTTCAGCAATCCATTTTTGGCTAATAGTACCTGCCACCTGACTAGAAGTCACAGTTTCGTCATTGCTTTCCTCCGCTATCTTCATCGTCTACTCTGCCTTTGATTTTTGTTGCATGGCTTTTGAGTTTTCTATTTTCTTGTGTTGCTACGGCGCTAAAAAAGAATGCCACGTTCTTTATTCCTAGAAAAAAGATAAAGATGAAATCAAAATGGAACGTTGAACCTAAAAATAGAGTTACATTTTCCTTGAGGTAGGAATAAGTGTTTGTATATGTTAACAATGAACCAAAGCATTTCTTACCAGACACCGCATTGTCGCAGTTGTTTCGCATGTGGCAAACATCTTTCCGGGCTTTTGCCAGTCCTAGTCGTTTCACATTGGCGATACATCGAGCACTGATTATGCTACATTTACCATGAATTATTGGACTCAAATAACATGAGGCAGCTCCCTTGATTGGTTCGCTATTAAGTTGACGACACGGATTTGTAGCTGTCTACATCCTGGAGTGATATGAAATGGCTTGCATCAGATGGCCTTTATATAGCAGCAAAGTGTGAGCCTAAATATCATTCATGTATCCACGTGAAAAAAGTGAGGTATTTTGTTCAATTTTACGCTTAGGACTGCACTGAATAGAGGAAAACATTTAAGCTTGATATTTTTTTGTATATTTTTGTACCTCATATGAAAGGAACTTTGTTAATTTTCTACGAGTCATTGAAAATGAGGTGATTGTTGTTTCCACAATCATGATATGACACAACCACAGAATGCAAAGTCTTAATCAAACACAGAAGTAACACCAATACTTCCGCAGAATCCACATTACCCATCACAAAATATATTTGAATGTTTATTGTACACACTAAAGGAAGTTCGTTAGCGTCTCCGCTAGCTTTAGAAACTGAGGTGATTGTTATGTAATTCATTACAATGATTTCACACAACCACAGAACACGGAATGCTGTGATGGTCTCAGTTAAATACAAAAGAAGCACTATTACATTTTGTGGCGATTATTACATTTTGCGGCGTAACAGATAGAAGTTCTTATAAATAATGAACTGCACATAAACCTGCCAGTAGGTTCTCAGCAAAAACTTCTTAAATAAGGGCGGATTTATTGTATTTTGAGGATTTTTGGGAATAGCTCTTTTATGTATAGAATTGAATAAATCATGTTGTCTTCCCTTATTTCTTTTTAGATAAGGGTGGATTTATTGAATGTTTTGGAATTCAAGGAAAAATTAAAAAAAAACAAAAATTAAAATATTATAAAATATATAAAACTAAAATAACAATAATAAAAAAATAATATAATTATAGTTTACTAGTTTATCCACACTCTTTAAACTAATAAAAAAAATGTTTGAATATCCTCGAATTTTACCTTAATTGAATTCAACCAGTCAACATGAAAAATTTGGAAAGGGTATAGATTGTTAATAGTGGCTCCTTTCAATAATACAAAGTTACTATAGCATTTTATTTCCGAGCAAGTTGTTTTAGAATACGATAATGTCTGACTAGGAGATTTCCTTTTACGGCCGGGTTGATATACCTGTGAAAATGAGTTACAGTGTAACCAACTCAACCGGGGCCACCCAAGGTTTTTTTGCCGATCACAAGACGAATTCAGAGCGAAAGAATAGGTGTTCGTTCATTTTGGACCAATCACAAATGAAGGACTTACGGCGAAAAGTTGTTTATTTCCATCAACGAAAAGCCATCTTAATATTAATTTACTGAAAGGCGCCACGAATTTTCAAGACTAAAACGAATCAAACACAAACACATTTACCCAATGATGGCCTGACTGAAGATAAAACAGACTCAACGCAAATTTGACTTATATTTACAAATATGTTTACCGAACGACTAGACGGTCCCTCGACGGTGGTGAATGTTGTCGGTTGAGGACTCGATCGCGACGGAATTACATTGTAACGTAAAATATATTTTACATTCGGAATGACTACAATATTGAAAACAAAACGGACAAAATATCAGAATTTGGACTCAACAATGGAAACAACGAGAGGCTAAATAAAATAAATAACTTCGAATTGATCACTAAACTGTTTTACAACTAGTAACATCAATTCGAACAGGGTTTTTCTCATCCTTAA
This sequence comes from Orbicella faveolata, assembly GCF_042242905.1. NCBI lineage: Eukaryota > Metazoa > Cnidaria > Anthozoa > Scleractinia > Merulinidae > Orbicella > Orbicella faveolata. The sequence goes on from NW_028301553.1 coordinate 13,917,171, forward strand.
CGGCGCATAATACAATGCATTACATTGCATGATACAAATCCATTGCAAGTGTTACAGAACAAAATGTAACCTTCATGATCAAAATATAACCACATGTCGTTTCTAAACAGAGTAAGTTCTTATATTATCAAAATTTCCCGCCTTTTTTCATTCCGTGAATAAAATTGTGTTTAGTACGTTTTATGCCGTTTTGTCTTCAAAATTCCTGGACGTCATTCGGTAAATATATTTGTGTTACTCTCTGTCGTCCTGGACGTTCCCGGCCGTCATTCGGTTAATATTACATAGGGAGTTTAAGAAAACCACGACGGCAACGGCAACGGGAACGTCGCTAAACAAAAGATTTAATGAGGAGAACAATGGCTGTGCACGTGCGTTATAATTCTTGGTACATTTCTTTACCGTCCTCGGCAAAACAACAACGTGAAATGACCAAATTCTGCGTTGTCTAGAGAACGTGAACCGCGACGGCTAATTTTTGAAATTTTTATTTCAAGTTTATCGCTATGTCCCAGATTCAGTTTCGTGAAAGTTTTGACAGTGATAAACAAGGTAAATAACTTTAGAGTACCGCGAGATTCGTACATAAAATATAAAGTCACTTTTTAATCGACGTTGTCCTCGGCATCGCCTTCGTGTTTACTTAAACTCCCTTATTGTGTTTAGTACGTTTTCAAAATTCCCGGTACAGGGGTTTTCGGTAAATGTATTTGTGGTAAGAACTTTTCCAGGCCTCTATTCGGTAAACAGATTTGCGTTGGGTTCGTCTTTAGCATTCGAGGCCCACATTTGGCTCATAAATATATTTGTTGTTTTAGTCTGTTTGGGCCGCCATTCAGAAAATATTTACTTGCCTTTTCGGTGATGAAAACGAACAATGTTTCCCCGTAAATGGAAGCGTCGCAATGCACTTTCACGTTGCCTTTCGCATCAATTCCCAGTCACATTTGCTTGTTCGGAAATGAACGAACTCCTGTTCTTTTATTCTAAACTCGTCTTGTGATTGGCAGAAATCATAACTGGTGGCCCCGGTCGAGTTCGTTACACCGTAACACTTCATTGTCGGTTGATCTTTGAAACATTTTTAGTCCTGAATAATGAATACCTCACGTAATAAGGAGGCGGCTTTCATGAAGATTTGTACCTGAAAAGCTTATGACTTCTACTCTTTAACATTCTCGATAAGCCGTCAAATTTCGGATTCAGCATCCGGATTTTTTAAGGTAGGGTAACAAAATTAGCAAATTTACTGGGACTGTTCAACAATCTACTTGATTTTCATGTTCTGGTAGATCAAAAAGCCAAAACCTGTTTTTGCTAAATAGAACACTGAAATCTTTACTCTAAGAACAGAGTGCATTAAACTGATTCTGTTTATTCATAACTTATACCGTTTTCGAATACTAGGGTCTTTCCTTTGTTTCATTTTTTAAATAACTCTGCGTCTCCTGGTGTCTATAAGCTTTTTCTTTTTGTGATGATATCAACCTATTAAACGTCAAGGGTGACAGTGAAAACAGTCTGCGAGACACGTCGAAACTACTTACACTTTTTTCAACATGGCGCTTCTTCTTTCAGTGGAAAACTGGTGTCCAGCGAAGAAGACCGTTTGTGGTAAGACCCCATCTGTGGTGAGAGACGTGACTCCTTTAGTCACATATATAGTAACATGTAACCACATATATCTTCACGTCTTGTGAATACCTTTATTTCGACAGATTAGGGTCGGCAAGATCAAATAGTCTCACACCTTGCATTACAGCATTTTACATACCTGCTGTTCACTCCTCCCTTGACTTGGGCGCAAGGTAGGTCACTCAGTTATTAACAGTTGCTTAAGAAAATCACTCAAGTACTGCATTTCAATGAACTTTACACTGGAATCAGAAAACGAGAAAGTATAGCACGAAGGCTGGCGTGGTTTTCAAATTTCTATATTTGTTTCCTTCTTCAAACTCAGTGGTCATTTTGCCTGTTCACCATTGATGTTCATAGGCATGGAATATGTTCATCCGTCAGCAACCAACCAAAGGAAAAACCTTACGTCGACTCACCGAATGACCTTCTCAACTAAAAAAGTAAATAAAAAACGCTAAAAGTTCTTGCGATTGCCTCAGCGACATATTAACCTTAGAACACCTGGTCGTTAAGTGTAGTGTGGAGAAAAGAGACACATAAAACGGTTGCTGTCTTACGGGAAGCCTGGTGTAAATCAAAAGAAACAAAAAAGCACAGTCACCATATCGCGCGAGACTAAGTTTTCCTCTCAGCGTTTAAAAAATGGGTAATATTAATCTCATGTGCTGCTGGGCTCAGAAGGCAAGTATCACCAACTGTCTCGTTCTCTTTCTATTTCTCTCCAGCCCCATCCTCTTGTACAAGTGGTCACCTGTTCGAATTCGGAAACGTGAATGAAGCAACTTGCTTTCAGTCTAATGCACTGGGATTGAGTACAGTAACTCTGTCTTCAGACCAAAAGACCCTCAAACAGGGACAAAAGTCCTTAAAATGGAAAGCAACTGGTCCCTTAACGCTGCGCTTTTATGCTGCTTCAAAATTCACCATTGCTAACAGGTGGCTCTCCCGAGGAGGTGTCAAAGTGTCTCCTGTTTGTACTCTCTCTTGTTTTTGTCACTTCCACCAGATATGTACCACTCTCCGCTTTTTAATCTCCCGTGAAGAGCAAGAGGTTGACAAACTGACAACTGTACTATGCTCTCCGTCGCCCCAGTACTCCCCCTTTTTCGTTCCACCCGCCCTAAAAATTTTTTTTTATTTGAGGGGGGGCGGTGGGGGGTCGGGGGGGGGGGGAGAGACGGAATTTGAAAATAGACTCATATTTTGACTAACCATGTGCCCGGAAATTGTCGAGCAATGTCCAGATCTTCTTCGGAAATGTCAAGAGGATCCTACGTCGTTTTGCATACTATAAATGGCTTATCGCTGTAGTGAATAGCTGGATTAAATGCAATAGGAGCATGTTCCTGAGGGCCTCCCTCCCTTCCTTCCCTCCCTCCAGTCTTTAATCTCCCGTGGAAAGCACGAGGTTGACATACTCACAAACTGTCCGAGCCACCATTCTGTGTCATCTTCAGTTGCTGTCGTTTTGTCGAAGTATCTTGTGCGGAGCATCTTGTGTAGCGGCAGATCACACAGCTCCCCTCCCTCAAAAAGAAGTGATTTTTCTGGGGGAACTGGGGAAGCCCCCGCCTTGCCCCCCCCCCCCCCCAATGTGAAAAATGGGGGGGTCTTTGGTTTTAAGTTTTTGGGTCTTAGGGGGTCTGGGGGGTCTTAGGGTGTTTGTTTAAAAGACACCATATGCAGATTGTAAGGTAGACAATAAAAATAACAATTAATAGTTTTCTCTCTTGGAGAACGAAGTCACAGTATTTTATTCCTATCTTGGCAGTTGTTTGTGTTAATTTCACTAGCAATGGAGAAATATTCAAAACGATTGTTGACAGATACAATGAATATTTATTTTAAGTTTTGAAACCATTTGTTTACGTATCTCGTTTCGGGAAGAAAAATAAAATTATACGTACATCACCAGCCACTATGCCTGTTTGACATGGCTTGTGTTTAACATGATTGGACCGTAAATCTCTCTCGCAAAAAGTAGCTCTAGGCAGTCCCTTGAATGCTAATTTGTCTATCCATCACTTAAATTTTAGGGCATCACTCGATCGTGGATGCCAACTTGTATACTATTGATGAAGAAATGTTCACTCTGGTCGAATTGCATAGAATACAGAGGAAATGTAATGTGAAGAGCAACAAAATTAAAAGATAAAGCAATTTGAATTTTTTTCTTTAAGTAAGCCTATTTTAAAGTCTGTTAAAATAAAAATTAAATTACGGATTTCGAATTTTATATACGAACACCGTCAGAATTTCAATGTGTACATAAAACGGATACAATGCAGAAACAGGCTACCTTAGGCTCACTTTGGACTCTACAAGGAGAAAAAGCGAATGGAAAACCACCATATTCTCTAGCCAAGAAAAATGCTATGAGTCCAATATCCACTTCTAGTAAACACGATCTCACTTCCTGACTTTGACTGGTATCAATTCTTTGACCTTGCCGGCCGCGCTGTTGTAACCGATACATGACCACAGTCATAAATACCTCTATCTTAGCTTTCATCTACGCGTGAGGAAAAGCCCATAGGCAAAATACTGCATATTTGCAAAAGCGAAACACATGAACCGCAAAAATGGCCGCTCTCAAATTTGGAGGTCTTCGAGAAACTCGTACCCATGCAGGCTCTCCATGTTATCGGACAAAAGTTTACATCTGAGTGACTGAGACATTTGCATATTTTGCCCCATAACAATAGTCGTTTCTACGCTTCGCGTATCCACGACTAAATAGTGTTTAAATAAATTCGAATTTTATCTTAATTGTATTCAAACAGTTAACATGAAATATTTCGATACGGTATAGATTGTTAATTGCGGCTCCTTCTGATAATAATAAAGTTACTGTAGCATTTTATTTCGAGCAAGTTGTTTTAAAATCGATAACGTCTGACTTGGAGATATTCATTTACTGCCGGGTAGATGTACCTGTGAAAATGAGTTAACACTTTATTGTCGGTTGATGATTCAAACATTTTTGAGTCGTGAATAATGAATACATTACGTAATTAAGAGGCGGCTCTTATGAAGAGTTGTACCTGAAAGCTATCACTTCTACGCTTAAACATTCTCGACAAGCCGTGTAATTTCGTATACAGCATCCGGATTTTTTAAGGTACGGTAACAAAAGTAGCAAATTTACTAGTACTGTTCAACAATCTACTTGATTTTCATGTTCTGGTAAATCAAAAAGCCAATACCTGTTTTTGCTAAATAGACAAATCTTTACTCTAAGAACAGAGTGCATTAAACTGATTCATTTTCAAGATAACTCTGCGTCCATGTACTGGTGTCTATATAGCTTTTGTCTTTTTGTGATGATATCAACCTATTAAATGCGAAGGGTGAAAGTGAAAACAGTGCTGGGAGACATGTCAAAACTACTTATCCTTTTTAAACATTTCAACATGGTGCTTCTTCTTTTAGTGGAAAGCTGGTGTCCTGCGAAGAAGGCAGTTTGTGGTAAGACCCCACTTGTGGTAAGAAACGTAACTCCTTTAGTCAGATTAGACATACTTGGGCTCTTTGAATAAAATTTTGGTGCTTGTAAAAGCATTGCGTTTGAGCTGCCGAAACATAGAAATCGTAGTATTTCAAACGTGCTTAGCATGTTCATCGCAAGCCCACACTGAAAAGGAAAATCCTTTTGAAACTAGGAACGGGACAACTGGAAACTTTGCTGTTACACTGAAAATATTTGTTATAGTGCGATTTTGTACAAACATCATGAACCTCTTCCTATCATAGCACCACATATATTTTCACGTCTAATGAATACGTTTATTTCGACAGATTAGGGTCGGCAAGACAAAATGGTCTCACACCTTGCATTACAGCATCTTACATACCTGCTGTTCACTCTTCCCTTGACTTGGGCACAAGGTAGGTCACTCAGCTATTAACAATTACTTAAGAAAATCACTCAAGCATCAAAAACTCTGTTTAAAACAAACGATCCACCCGCTAAAGTATTGCATTTGTGGAATCAGAAAACGAGAAAGTATAGCACGAAGGCTGGCGTGGTTTTCAAATTTCTATATTTGTTTCCTTCTTCAAACTCAGTGGTCATTTTGCCTGTTCACAATTGATTTTATTTAGTAGCAATGGAATGTGTTCATCCGTCAGCAACCAACCAAAGGAAAGGCCTTATGTCGACTCACCGAATAACCTCAACTGAAAAATAAACAAAAAACCCTAAATGTTCTCGCGATTGCTTCAGAGACATAATCAGCTTAGAATACCTGGTCGCTAAGTGTAGTGTCGATAAAAGAGCCACATGAAGCCACATGAAGCATGTTTTACGGTGAGCCTGGTGTAAATCAGAAGAAACAAAAAAGCACAATCACCATATTGCGCGAGACTAAATATTCCTCTCGGCGTTTAAAAAAATGGGTAATGTTAATCTCATGTGCTGCCGGGCTCAGAAGGCAGGTATCACCGACTGTATTGATCTCTTTCTATTTCTCTCCAGTCCCATCTCCTTGCACAAGTGGTCACCTGTTCGACTTCGAAAACGTGAATGAGGCAAATTGCTTTCAGTCTAATCCACCGGGATCGGGTACAGTAACTCTGTCTTCAGACCGAAAGACCGTCAAGCAGGGACAAAAGTCCTTGAACTGGCAAGCAACTGGTGCCTCAACGCTGCGACTTTATGCCGCTTCAACATTCACCATTCCTAACAGGTGGCTCTCCCGAGGAGGCGTCAAAGTGTGGTTGTACAAAGAAAACGTCTCACCCGGAAAAACCCTTAGAGTGGAATTCAAAAACACTGTCCAGCGTTCAGCTACTACCGTCGCTCGGTTTCAAGTGAATCTTGATTTTCAAGGGTGGAGAGGAATTTGGGTCACGTTTTCAGAGTGCAAGTTGACAAGCACAAGCTTTTCCTCAGGTGCCGTGATCAATGATGTCAACTTCGTCCTGAGGGAAGCCGACACGATCCACATAGACTTGTTAGAGTTTTCGCAGAGCGTTAGCAAACAGTCACGTGATAAAATTGTACCTCCCGTCAGTCCTTTTGGCTTAGAATTGTATGACGCAAGTAACTTTTGGCAACGGACGTACTACTGGAGTCAACAGTCCCCTTCTGCATTGCCCACGACAGTTGATCCAAAAAAGATGCAGAGCTTGGAGGTTATTAAAAGCCGGCTCAGGAACTGGTACTGTGATGAAACGAAAGCATCGCCCAAGTTCCAAGGGACAAGTCTCATCAAAAATAGATGGAATTCCCTTTCGCGAAGTATTAAAGACGCGCATTCAAAGTACCAGGCACTAATATTCGATGGAAACAAAGTCATCGGCCCACCTTTGTTTTGCAGAGACTGCAGAAACGGACAAAAATTTGGATTTATCATGGAAACAATTCTTTTGCCTTTGGCTTTGGAATACCATCTTAGATCTCGAACTGTAGAAATAGATAGTACTGTTACTGCCCAGCTGGCTAACCTTAACTCTATTCAGCAAAGCAAAAAAAACAATGCATACAAAGCTATTGCAGGCGAGCAGAGGGACATGCAAAACAAATTTAAAAGCTACCTATCCTCAACTCCCCCCCTAACCAGCCAACAAGTCAAAACTGCCATAAACTCTCTTAATGTTCATCGATTAAACAAAATCAACAACCTCCTCGATTACGTCAAACAACAAGGATTCGCCGACGGAAGTGGCCTTGGATCTTTGGACCACGAAATGAACAAGGATGGTGCTGGATTCATGCATACTCTGTTTCTTCTCTGTGTTTCTCTAAGCCCACCTTCAAAGAGCAGATTGTTGGACCTCATTAGCACAGCAAAATGGTACAATGACTTCGGAGAAGTTTATCAGTCTCCAACATTTGAAATCAAAGGAACCACTGCTGACCGTATGATCTCGCTACTTCTGTTTAGACTCATTATAGTGTTGGTGATGCCACAAGACAATGATGCAGAAAAAAAAGCCAAGATTCGGGACATGGACGCTGTGCTTCGATGGATAAATAACGCTTTAGCAGTGAACGACGGTCTTGGAGGAGTGATCAAACCTGACTTTACAGGACATCACCACAAAGCGTTTTATGGATCAGCGTATGTGCCACAAGCTTTGCACAATGCAGCTTTGGTTCATTACCTTCTTGGAGGAACGGAATTCGTTCTATCGACAACATCGGTCAACAACATCAGGCGAGGACTTGAAACGCTGCGTCTTATAGCGCTCAAGTATTCCACTCCAAACAGTGTTAACGGACGGTTCCCAAATTATGTCAAAAAGGTTCTCATCAAAGCAGCATTAGCAGGCTATGCTTACATCAGCGTTGAACATCCTTCCGTTCTGCCTTCTGTGACACCAACAGGAATCACTGTAACCAATGTGAAAGGCGCAGAAATGTTCTTGCGGTTATATGATGAGAACGACCCAGATGTGGATAATTATTTAAAAGATGGAAGAATTAGGAAGGGCAAGTACTATTTCAACAGTTTGGGATCTCTGGACATTATGAAGGCAGTAAGTAGAAGTATTGTTTTTTCATGCTTTAAAAAGATCAAGTTCATTCTAATTAATTACAAGGTAAAATGCCAATGGTAAACTTTATCTATTTACCAGATGTTGATGGTGTTTAAACAATATAATTTAATTTCTGGAGGACGAACGTCTGATGTTTACTTCTAACGGGAACGAATATATTTCTCCGGATCGCCGATCTGCAACGGTTTCCTAACTACTAATCGTTTAATACCATCCTCTTTTATAAAAGCTGATCAGGTATGTTTAAAATCTCTTTTGTCTTTTTTCAGGTTGTATCCACCGCTACATCTAAAAGCATTTCAGCTGAACCGTCCCCAGAAGGTCACTGGTCAAAGAACTTCGCCGTTCTATCGGTGCATCGGCGCAAGCAATGGGCTGCTTCTTGCAAAGGATTCAATCGCTTCATTTGGGACTACGAAAATAAGCCGCACAAAGAGAACATTTATGGAATGTTTGCTAGTCATGGGGCACTTCTGATTGCCAACAGTGAATCACTACTTGGCGTACATGATGTCCAAAACGGATGGGACTGGGCTAAAGTTCCAGGGGCAACAACAATCGCGATTGGAGATCCAAATCTGAATGACTTAAACATAAATAAAGCGAGGAACTACAATCGAAAGGATCTTGCTGGAGGTCTTACATTTAAAGGTACGGGATCCTTGGAAAACGGAATATTTGGTATGGACTTTAAACAACCAGATTACGGATTGACGGATTGGCGAGGGAGTATCGACCTTGAGTTCAAAAAATCGGTTTTCTTCTTTGAAAACCTGCTGGTGTGTTTAGGAAGTCACATCACGGCACAAAACACTAATAGAAAAGCCATTCAAACAACTCTTTTTCAAGACAAGTTGGTAAGTGGAGTGAGTTCGTCCTTCATAAAAGTCAACAACGTCAAAAAAGCCTATGCAGATACATTGCCTGTCGAAACACCGACGACTGCAGCCAGAAGCTACACATCCCTCACTGATGCAAAAGGAAACTTCTACTACATACCAAGTCCCAGCAAATCAATCCTAAAAGTTCACGTGCAAGATCAGACCTCAAAGACCGATGACGGCAAAACAACAACAACAGGCCGTTACGGTACAGCATGGTTCCACCATGGTGCCACTCCCTCCGACAGCGATTATGAGTACGCTGTTCTGATCCCAACACAAAGTTATCATGCAACATTAGCCGACTTGGCAACGGCCCAGGAAACACAAGGAAACAAAGTTTACACAGTTCTCCAGAAAGATTCAACTGCCCATGTCGTCCAGTTTCTCAAATCACCAAAGTCATGGACAAGCCTCAACCATCCCATTACTGGTTATGTCATGTTTGCAAGAGCCAGACGCCTTCCACGTGCTGGTCCAATAAATAAAGTAGGAAGCGGCAACTGCCTTATCATGGCTGAGGAAACTTCACAGCATATCTTTCTCAGTATAAGCATTCCAAGCTTGAATCTTCATACCGCAACGGATCCTCTCACTAATTCAGGTGACGTAGGGCTGGAAGAATTATTTCAGTCATCAAGTGCGGAAAGAGAAGTAGTCGTCACGTTAAAAAAGGAAGTGCAGAAGAGCATCGTCTCGGTCCAAACTCATGGTGAACCAGACTGCTACAAACCCAACGTGTGGATTGTTCAAGGCAAGAAAGTTCGATTTTTGAATCTTAAGAATGGCTTTAGCGTAGAAGTCAAATTGAAGAAGAAGCCACATCAGTAAAAAGCTCAGCGACCTACAAGGGCAATTTCAGTCGGTCGTGCTCTATTCCTTATGATGCATGTATTACACTGATGAATAGATATTTAAAAGTGTACGGTATCAGTAGTTAAATAAAATGAAATAACAAGTGATCAATGGTTGTCGTATTCTTTTATATTTGCTTGCATTGTTAGACGTCTGCAGCGTATGGCATAATAAACATCTCTGGCGAGCTCTTTCATAGTCCGGTGGATATGTGCATATTTGAGGGAAAGCGTGCACTTTGTGAAGAAATCTCCAAATTTTGCATAAAGGTAGCTTAGAATACATTGAAAACCCTCTGATATGGAGCCACCGCTAAAAGTCTTGTTAAGGCCATTTAAGGGGTTGGTTCGCATGAAAACGAGGCTAAAATCATAACATACCTATTTCGCCTGCGATGTGAATATTAATACCTTTGGATACACTAGTATTCCTTGCTTTTTGGCATTATAACTTCACTTGCTAACCCAGTTGCATGTTCCTTTCACCTATGATCACCTATGATCTTGTAAATTCTGAATTACCTTGACCTTCAGTTTCCGTTAGAGTTTTACATGTGTTTGTACAGTACATACAAAAAAGTTCTTTCCCATTACGTTTAGGTGAAGTACGTCACGTAACTTAACAATGGACATTAATGGAGAAGTTTAAACTCATAAAGAGATGCTGCATTAATAATAGGCAGTTTGGAGAACTATAGTCTTAGTATATTACAGTAACAGTAGCTTTTGTAATTTAAGGCAACCATTATCAACGTTTGGGTAGCAGTGTAATTATTTTTGGAATCACTGGTCATTAATCTGTTAATGATCAAAGAAAAAAGTTAGGAATGCATTATCTCCTAGGAGAAATATGCACCTGCTTTGAAGTTGTAAGGGCACTATAACAATAAAAGATAGAGTTAATTGAGAGAGAGACTGGTGCCTACCCATAATGCACTTTCACATTGCAATTCACATCCGCCATATTGGATCATTTGGGAAACAACGCTATGTTGTCTGTAAGTAAACTAAAGCACTTAATGTTATTATATTGTTGCCAGACGATTTGGAATGGTTTTTCAATTGTTTGATTCTTTGGCTTAACATATTTTAATATCTAATGCTGCTTAAACTAAAAAACACTCTGAATTACTTGCTGCCATGAATTACTATTGCAACTCAACTGAATCATCATGTAGGTGCATTCAGCAACTATGAGATGAAAATCATAATAAATTCGTTGTTGGAATAAACAGTGAAATTTCATTGTCACCAATTAGGTAATAGAGCTTTTCATTTGAATGGGTTAAATGCGATCAAATTTGTCGAAAGCTGTGTTTTAAGTATGTTTCTGAGTACTGAATTATGTATAATATTTGAAGTCAACTGCTTCATCTGTTAGGAGCAAGAACTAATCTCGCTGCTAATAAGGACTATTACTTTCTTTGTTTTAAATGTGCAAAACAATCATTCAGTAGCCCTGGGATGTGTTATGAAAGAGCGATTATTTCGAGTCCAATAGACTGGAAAAATGTGTTCTCTGTCAAGAAGACACTGGAGAGCCACTGCAGTGCCCTGCACGTTCAAAACGAGGTGGTATTGGTGCCGGATGTTAGACGCTTGCATCAAAATTAAAGTAGTTTGTGGAAATAGGTAGTTTACCACTGCCTGTCACATTAAATGCCCTAGATGAAGGGAGTGGTGTTGAAAACACACTTTTTCAACACAATGCTTGCTGGCATAAGAGATGTAGCTCCAAATTTAATGCTACGAAACTTAAAAGAGCTCAAAAGCGAAGCGCTGACGCGATAGAATCAATGAGAGAAATTCCCCCAAAACGGACACGTACAAGTCTTTAGTGTACTGCTTCGAAATCAGTCTGCTTCTTTTGCGAGGAACTAGACTCCGAAGAGCCCCTTCATAGTGTTAGCACTTTCAGTCTAGACTCTTGAGTACGTCAAATGGCCATGGATCCACAAAATGAAAAGTTGTTGGCGAAGCTAAGCGCCGGTGACATGTTGGCACAAGAAGCTAAATATCACAAATAATGCTCAACAACACTGAGCAACCAAGCCCGTTCAAAAATGTCAAAAGCGGCGAAAGTAGATGATGACGAAAAATTGACTCCCGGAATTGTCCTTGCAGAATTAATTTCATACATAGAGGAAAGTCGAGCTGAAAGTAAGAGTGTTTAAGTGTTTAAAATGACAAAGCTGTCGGAAATGTACACATCCAGACTAAAGCAACTCGGGATTGTTCAACCTTGCGCTCTGCATTCAACTAGACTCAAGAATAGGATACTAGCAAGTATTCCTAGTCTATGAGCCTACCAACAGGGTCGGGATACGTTGTTGGCCTTTGATAGCGACATTGGAACAGCACTACAGCGAGTCTGTGAAGCTGATGCAAACTATCTTGCAAAGACAGCCACCATTGTTAGGAAAGAAATGTTGGCTACCAAGTCTACCTTTAAGGAGACATTTCAAAGACAGTGTCATGAGAACTCAGTCCCGCCTTCTCTGGTGTCTTTGGTGAAAATGATTTTGTATGGGCCAAACATTGAAAGTCAACTTGAAAACTCCTCTTCTCAAGCAGCACTCACTGTTGCCCAGTTACTTCAGTTCAACTGCTAAATCCGTCGATCGCCGTGAAATAAATTCCAACTGTGATCGCCATAGCAAGGATCGAGAAGCACCTGTGCCTCTTTACGTTGGTCTGTCTGTCCATGCACAAAAGCGTAAACGAGAGCTAGGGGACACTCTTTTCAAATTAGGCATGTCGATTTCCTATGATCGTGTTCTTGGCATCTCAACAGAGATTGGAAATTCTGTCTGCCGTAGGTTTAAAGAAGATGGTGTTTTGTGCCCCATTAAACTACGAAGAGGCCCGTTTACAACTTCAGCCATAGACAACATCGACCACAACCTCAGCTCAAAGCGGCCCAGGGGTCTTTTCATGGAACTGGCATTTCCCTTTTCCAAAATATATCTGAAGGTAATCCAGGATGTGAGCGAGAGGCGATCATCATGGCAAATGGCGCTGGATCAGTTACTAAATCAATTTGTTCTTTGCCAGAATGGTATGCGGAGGTACCCCCGGCTGTTCTGCGAAGCGAAAAAGCACAACTACCAGACATGGGGAGGCCCGAAGGTGCCGATGGCTGTTTTCTATCAATGGCAATCACTGACGAATAGGAATGGCTTGATCAAGTGAAGATATCAGTAAATCAAGAATCATATCATGGAGAGACACCAGTAGCTTGGGCAGGACATTACGCCAACTTACAGCCAAAGCAAGCAGTAATGCCAGCAATAACATCGCTGCCTCCTTTATTCCTAGATGAGGCTAAGAGTGTGCCGATGATTCGCCACTTGATGGACGTGATCAAGAAAACCACAGAATACCTCAACCCTGGTCAGGCTCCAGTCATAGCAGTTGATCAACCGTTGTTCACTGTAGCCAAACAAATACAATGGAACTGGCCCGAGTCCCATGACGAGCAACACTTTTTTTTCATTCTTGGAGGCCTTCATATAGAGATGGCAACCCTTTCAGTTCTCGGAAACTGGCTAGAAGATAGTGGGTGGACAAGCGCTCTCGTACAAGCCAACATTGCATCACCAGGGGTGGTGAATTCTTTTGTCAAAGGTTCAAATGTCAAACGAACTCGACGTGCTCATTAGGTGACAGCAGCTGTCTTGTACTCTTTGCTCACACAAGCCTATGATGAGTACAAGCAGACTGAGACGCTTGAAGAAGTTCTTTCATTTAGTGACTGGTGCAGAACAAAGACAAAAGCCTCGCCACAATTCCACTTCTGGTACATGACAATACAGCTGGAACTGCTCTACCTCGTATTCCTGCGGTCACTGCACACGTCTTGCCTCCCTCTCTATCTTGATGTTCTTCAAAAATTAACACCTTGGTTTTTCGCTCTTGACCATGTCAACTATTCAAGATGGGTACCAGTCCACACGCATGATATGCTAACTCTTAAGAAGAGGCTTCCCCAGAACTATGCGCACCTTCTCAATGGTGGATTTAAAGTACAGAAGACTGCTAAAGTGTCTTCTGCCATCGCCATTGACCACGCGCATGAAAAGAATAATGCTATGGCGAAGGGTGACGGGGAAGCTGTCGGGCTGACAGAAAATCCTGCCGCTCTACGGCGCTGGATGATTTCTGGTCCAGAAGTTGCAAGGTTGATAGCAGAATTTGAAGCTTCCTCAGGCACAGAGGAGAGAATGAAACCTGGGTCGACAAAGCATCACGAAGAGGCAAAAAGCACCCAGCTATCTTTCACTAAGGATGTGAAGGACTTAATCTCGGTCATTGATGAGTATCAGTATTAGGACCTCTATGTAAACCACTTTTAGTGATGGAGCTTCCTAATAAAAGATTGTTACTACTATGAGAAACCCGCTCACTGATGAAAGTGGAGATCTTCTCGTTCTTGACACAAAAGATATAGCTGATGCTTCTGTAGTGAAGACGGTAGAAGAGGTCGAAACACTTGGACAGGAACAGTTTGAAACATTTGTCAAGGAGAGATTACGTGAAGAAAAAACAAAGAACATGAATGATCCTATGAAGAAGAATAAGCTTCCATTATTCAGAAGTCCTTGCCAGAGAGAACCATCCAAAGACAAGCAGCAAATCTCATCTTTAAAGAGTGACTGTGCACCTTTCTCACGGCTGCTTATCTCGTATCAAACAAGGGAAGGAGACTTGGACGATTTTTTTAAACATAAAAACCAAGGTTTTCCACCATCAATATCACAAAATGGAAAGCTTCGTCTTCCAGGAAAGAAATCCGACCTGACAGACTGCATTCAATTACTGTCGCAGCCTCGAACCAGGGCCCCGACACCAATAGATGCAGCTATAATTGATGGTGCAGCAGCTATTAACATGGTGAAACCAACAAATACAGTAAAAACATTTCAAGAGTATGCAGATCTGGTATTCATTCCATATGTCAAGGGCCAGCTGCAGCATGTGCAAAGGCTTGACATCATATGGGACGAGTATGTACCAAACAGTTTGAAAGCAACGACCAGAGGAAAGAGGGGACGTGGTATTCGCCGGCGTGTTCAGTCTTTGACAACTGTGTCAAAAAACTGGAAGGAATTCCTGCGTGTAGATGCAAACAAGAAGGAACTATTTGGTTTTTTAGCAGAACAGATTACCCTTGTAGATTTCGGCGATGGCAAGCAAGTTATTGCTACGAAAGGAGAAGAAACAGGAGGTAAACCCAGTCAAGCATGATAGGACAATTTTTAATTGATTGTAGATAAACCAAAACGAAAGCAGTTATTCTGGCGAATCATAATGCAACGAACTAATACGAATTCGAAGCAATTACTTATGGCCGGCGCCAAGCGCGGGGAAATACCTTCGAGCAATTGGTTTTGGTTTTGCTTCTAATTGGTTGTCAGCATCTGCGCTTACAGTAGCTGAAAGCGTAATTTTCTGCTTTCGCAGCAAATGTACTGAATTAAATTTAGAACTTAACCACCCAACTTTTTCACAACCTTTCAACTGGATCACCAGTTTAAACCTGTATTCATCAATACATTTACTCGTGTAAGTTTTAAATATACGACAATGATTTGGAATTTTACAGACATGTTTCGGGAGAAACTTCTGCATTCTTCAGTGCAAAGAATACCAAAGAATAAATTCTATACACCTCACTCGTTTCAAATGGATTTCATGGACCTCGTTAATTAAATTAAACATAAACACACCAAATAATTGACCGGCTCATTCACTTACTTAAGCAAATTCTAAGGATTACATTGGCCATATATGAAGTAGGTGGATGGTGGAAAGCGATATCTTTTTGCAACATCGCGTGGAAGTATCGTCCTGGAAGCAAGAACATTACCAGTGTTGAAGCAGTCGGTTTTAAACACTCCTGTAGTATTTTAAAGAATTTTTATCGAACGCGAAAATGTAACCATATGTGAGCTGGTAACGGTTGGTTAAATTTGCTAACAGTGGGTTAACTAAGTTAATAAAGATGGTGAATTTTAAGCTCGGTAATGAAATGTGAAGGTGAATTAATCAACATGACACGAGCGTGGGACAAAGAAAAATTCTGGGTCCCAGACAGAAATCGAACCCATGACCTCCCGAACACCGCCGGGGCGGGCGCTCTATCGACTGAGCCACGAGAACTCATGGAGTTCAGTTAGTTTAGCTGAGTTTAGTTAGAGCGCCCGCCCGGTGTTCGGGAGGTCATGGGTTCGATTCCTGTCGGGGACTCAGAATTTTTCTTTGTCCCACGCTCGTGTCATGTTGATTAATTCACCTTCACAGTAGGTTAACTAGCCGTTGGCTAAATTCTCGTTGTTCGAAGGTCTGTTAAAATGATGCTAATCACTGGGTAGCTTTACAATGGTTAGATAAAATATCCCAGACTTAAACCATTTCCTAACATGTTTGAAAAGTTTTCCCGCGGAATTTTTTACCATCTTCTGTCTACTTTTAGTGGTAAAATGGCTGCCGAAAATTCTTCACATGAACTTGAAGTCGCTTGGGTAAATGAGCAATCGAGAGAAGTGCATATAGTTGAAACTGTCTGCAGAAAACGAAACCCAAATTTTTCAGCTCGAGAAATTGCGATCATAACTCAGAAGTTTGAGGAAAATCAAGCAGTACTGAAATCATAGTTTACTAAAACAAACACTAACAAAATGAAGCAACGTGTGTCGGAAGCCCGGAGGTGGGGGAGGGGGAGGGGGTGAGTATTCCCGTATATGGGCTATATAGGTATGTGCGGCCTCAAAGGGTAGGGTTTTTCAGTCGTTTTGGTCAGAAATAGGGTATCGATTTTGGCCATTTTGGTCTTAAATAGGGTATGGGTTTGCCACTCTAGTCTTGAACTGGGTATGTTTCTTAGAAGAAGCTACTTTTTCATCATTACCAATAAGAACGTCAACAAAAGCCCTTCATAACTTAAGTTTAGGACAACTGCGCCAGCCGCAACGGTTATAAATAGGGTATCGAATTTTTGGCCAGGTAATAAATAGGGTAGGGAAAATCGCAGATTTGGTCATAAACAGGGTAAGGGTTTTGGGAAGCGAGCCGTACACCCCAACCCAACCTTTTCTGGGAGAACCCCCCCCCCCCGGGGGTCAGAAGAGATGACAATAGGCACTTTTCCCCGCGTTGGTAGCGCCTTGGCGTTGCTGATGTTGTGTATTTTGAAGCGTCTACATACATCTGCAAAACTGCTTTTTTGACATCGAATCAAAAGATAAGTATTTGGGTGCTTTTTCTGTTGTATTGAGATATACAGTATTTATAAGACTCGAGCATATGAACGTTGTATATTTAGGTCACACCCTGCGCGGTTGATGCACGCAGAATTTGGTTGACACAGTGACACTCAGCTTTGTAGTTAAATTTCTGAGAACCATTTCGCTTTACTTGTGCTTGAATTGGCTTTTCTTGTGAGATTCACTGTGTTGTAACCATTCCAGAGGAAGGAAACCTTTATTTGGATATTTGTAACTATCAATGAGGCCGACATGTCACCTGCAATTTATTGTACGGGCCCAGTAAAACGACGAACACTCGCAGAATTCGACATAGCAATTTAATCCGGTAGTAGACACACGCAACAAGCACTCACACCCACACCCACTCGCATATAATTTAAATGTTCTACAGTCTCTTGGGACGTCTGATTGCACATCCATTGCACGTCGGCCTAAATCGTCTATAGTCTCTTGGGACGTCTCATTGCACGCCCATAACGTGTCCTGTATTTTACATCTTTGTCGGCTTCTACATCTATAGCGTGAGTTAACCTCAGCTTCAGAGAGCCCGTCGAGCAAGTTGTCATGGAGGTTAAAATTCTTTTACGCTTAAGGTCATTCACTGAAATAGAACCTGCTCTGAGATTTTTGTGAAACTTTGCCTGTTGATTGTTTATATTATAGGAACTTAAATTTTGAAATAAAAATGAGGGGTCCCCATTTTCGTTTAGGAGCAGCAGCACCTTGTTTACACCAATATAAATCCTTATAATGGCACCATGATTGTAGTCACGATTGCTTGCTAAATTCACGTTTCCGACGATTGCTTTTTGTTCTACACTGAGAATTGGTCCATATTTATTTTACACAGAGAAATTTATAACTCAATTCAAAACAACAGAAAAAAATGATAGGTCACCATACTCGTTTGCGAGAAAATGACGATTTACCTCTATGATGAGGTCCAGCTGTAAAGGAAAAGCCGCCATTTTAATTGCGCGCGCGCTAGTCACGCGTGAAATTATGCGCAGTAGGGATGCGCAATGCAATACTGGTGAATAACCTTAAATAGCACACCGCGAAAAAACAAATCAACTCCCATGTTGTTTCACTGATTTTGCAACAACACGTCATTTTAACCAGTGGTTAACAAGATAGCACTTGTAGCGAGGTACGTTAAATTCCCGGGGGGGGGATGTACTTCCTTTTATGGACTATATAGGTATGTGCGGCCCCAAAGGGTGCGGATTTTCAGCCGCTTTGGTCGCAAATAGGGTATAGATTTTAGCTGATTTTGGTCATAAATAGGTATGGTTTTTGCACTCTAGCCTTCATATGGGTAAGTTTTTAAGAAGAAGCCACTTTTTCATCATTATTGAAAAGAAAAACGACAAAAGCCCTTCACAAATTATGTTTATGGTAACTTACCTAACATTGGTCTGAACTAGGGAACCAATCATAACACAGGTCTTAAACAGGGTTTTGATTTACGGGTCAGGTCATAAATAGGGTTTCGAATTTTTGGTCAGGTCGTAAATAGGGTAGGGAATATTGCAGATTTTGGTCATAAATAGGGTAAAGGTTTTGGGAAGCAGGCTGCACACCCCCACTCAATTTTTCTGGAAGTACCCCCCCCCCCCCCCCTCCCGTGGTTAAATTTAACCCAGGGTGTTAGATCAACCGAAACTAACTCACGGTTAATTTTTAACAATTGGTTAGGGTAAAGAGTTAACCATCTTTCGAGGAACCGGGCCCAGGCCTTCCCCCTCAAGCTTTATCTCGAAGATCGTTAATGAAAAGCTCTTTCATGAAGTAAATGGTGTACCTGCTGCGATTATTGTGGCAATGACAGCGATAAGATCACAAAATGCTTGTATTCAGCTTTGATAATTCTAAAATGCTACAAAACTTCGGATAATGATTTCCGATTCTGGTACTCCCCTTCCTGGATTTAGAACAGCGGTTTTTTCCATGGCAACAGGAATTACGGATTTCCACAAAAACATAGGGTAAAGGTTACTTCGTGAACAGTGCTCAAAAAATCTTTGAGGTGGGTAATCTGGACAGATCATATCAGGCTGATAAGTTATCTTTGGAATCTTCAGTGTGCCCATGATGTCCAGTAAATCCACACTACTCATCTAATATCATGAAAAACGGTGCTGAGGACTTCAACTTAGAGCTGGAAGTTAAAATATTCAACACTTTTTCAATAACTACGTTGGATTTATTGGATGTTTTGCACTTGACAGAAACATCCATTCCATTTATTCTTTTATTGACTTTCGTCTGCACCCCACTGTTTTTGTTTCATGTCCATCTGTTAGTAATCTCTCAATTCTATTCTTTCCTTAAACAGCTTCGTTGGATATATTGCATGTTTTGAACTTGACGGAAGCATTCCTTCTTCCTTTCATAAATTCATTCCATTTATTTATTTATTAATACTCGTCAAGATCCCACCGTGTTTGTTCCATCTCCATGTATTTATCGCGGTGAGATTCATTGGACTTCATAGATAGGAAGGATGTTTATCTTTGCCAAACGTGCAGAAGCCATGTGAAGTGCGAGAAATGAAAATGCTATTTCAGTACTGTTGAATGTTAAAGGAAAATATCAGACCTCTCTGTGATATTTCCTCTTTAAAGGAACCCTTCGAAGAAAAACTAAGTGTAAGTTCAGGCGACGATTTTAACGAAAGAACACCAAAATTTCTCGAAAATTAAATCTCAAATCTAAGTTGGGCCTTGATTTGAACATTTCAACCTACACGAACAAATGATTTTCGGGAAATGGTCATCATCGTCATCGTTATCGTGATCCTCATCGTCGCCGTCATCACCATCATCGTTATTGGCATCGCAAACGTTGTCATCAACATCGTCGTCATGATCACGTTCATCATTATCATCATCGTCATCGTTATCAGCTTCATGATCGTCATCATCATCATCGTCATCATCATCATTGACATCACAAATGTTGTTTTTACCCGTTTCGTCATCACCACGATCATAATAAACCCCTTCAAACCAGACAAGCATCCCATATAACAGCCCAGCTTCATTCCAAACTGAATTCATATTTCCCTGCTCGTACTTGAACACCACACTGTACAGATCGCCTCCAAGTCTTTGAGCGAGCCAGCCGTTCTTGATCACGAAAAATACAAACAAGCTAAATACCAAAGAGAATAAATTTTACTCAAGACCATTTTATCATTTTTTCCCCTTTTTTTGGAGACATAATGGGGCAATGCACTCATTTTCAGACGTTTTCACTCTACTTAGTTGGTCAAAGCCTATACCAATAGCGAGCTTTCGTGTTGCGCACTTGATTTGAGACAGAATATTTGGATTACTATTGGTATCTTAGGTGCTTATAACCATGAGCAAAACTAAATAGCAATAATGACTTTTTAATAAGCGTAAAGAACTTTTCGGAGCATCTGGATCGTAGGAAAGTCTACAACCTCCTCTAACGTTGTAACAATCGAACTTTGGACTTAGATACACACTCAGTGGGCGTGACCAGGTGAATATGACAGTGTGACCTATCCAAGATTAACGAGAAGGAAAAATTGCAAATATTATCACAAAGAAAGTTAATAGCTCTCTATGAGATTATGGGATTAGTTCTAATTGCTTAATCTCGCTTCAAAAATTCAATACTGTTGGCAGTCGTAGCTGGAAAACTTTCTTTTTTCTCATGTATAATAGCAAATCAACAGCAACGTCCAAAACTGTTGTCCGGACTCGGTTGAAAAATATAAAAAGAACACAACGTTTTGTTTCGTGACGAACCACCAACAAGAAAATCCTTATAGTTCCCCATTCATGGCGCTCTCGACTAATGCATCAAGCCTTTTTGTTTTAGTTGACTTAACTGTCTCATGTCACATGATACTGATTTTCCCTTCTGATATTTAATCACTGTTTCAGACAAGTCCTCTTAAGCGAGCGAGTACAATAATCTCACCAGTTTAGCAAATTCGCGCACGCTACAGATCACAACAGCGGTAAAGCACAATTTATTGGTCGTGTAAACATCTAAGGGAACAGGAGCGAGAGCTTCGTGTGGAATCCGTTTCAACAAGGTTTACAATGAACCAAGAGAAACGCCTTTCCGAGACAAAGAGAATATCACTCGGTAGTTTGTGTGGCATGTCGGGATTACTGCTGTCTATCGTGTGTTGTGTCGCGCTTGTTCATGTGGAATTCAGGATACAAGAACATCATCGACTGCTATCACACCCGACAACAATCTGTGATCAGATGAAGGAAGAAATCCTGCGCAAAGTACAACAAAATTTCAATCGATGGGCAGCTGCGAAAGAAGAAGAGATGAGTGGAGGAAAAGGTAAATTTTGAATTGTCCTATATTTCTCCCTCCTCGCAACAATGAAGATAACCATAAGCTGAATGTAAAGTTTTGATCGGGGACGTATTTTCTTCATCCAAGGAATTCGCAGTAGAAATGCACTCCGAGCTCACAAAAGTATACCGAGCGAACCTTTCAATTTTATCGGTACTCAACGAAAAAACATTTGTAACTAATGTCTTATGTGCTTTAAGACAAAACTGCTAGGTCATTTTTGATTCAATTTCTTTCAAAGACCATTTGTGCAAGCAGGCTGGTTAGAAGAAAGAAATGGAGTATTTTAGACAGTTGAGCTGAGGCAGAAATTAATGTTCGGCCGTTGTTCGATAACATATGTTTAACCCCGACAGATTATCGTTTCTAAAGTTCTATTCATTTTTGCCTCGAGGCTCAGAATACTTCTTTTTTTCCTGCTAGAAGACCTGACGTCGAAAGGGTTATGTTTCTGAAGTGTTTGATTCTATTGTCAGTCTAATTTGCTGATGGGAGAAAAAATAAAGAAACGTAAAGTAAATAAGAGCGCTGATACCATTCTAACGAAAACACGCCTCCAGCCGCACAGGAAATCCACGTGTCAAGGGAAGTCACACAGTCGTAGTTAAACCTTTCAAATCCCGCACATCAAAATACTAATTCTCCTTTTAAGCTGTTACCCATCTTATTTAAAGTAAAGTCAACGAATTTCTTTTCGCATCAAGTCAATCTTCTTCATTCGCATCATCAGAGAAGTATTTATAGAGAGCCAAGCTAGCTTTCCAGAGTTCTCCAGATGAAAATATTTCTTTTAGAATTCAGAAACAGGAATAAATAATATTATATTAAGCTGCCAAAGCTAATGACAACGAGTAAATCATTACTGTAACGAAATTTAATCAACACTTGGGAATCGTGTTGTGTCACACAGAGAGGTTATCAAGATCAGAGAGTAATTAAAGTCCACGACCATAGATTTATATCACTTTTTAGTATACCGGTAAATCTACTAGCGTTCTATTTCCAATGCCGTTCGCTGATTGGCTACGCTACTCACTATCCATTGTAGCAGTGTACACTTGTTAACAAACTGGCGGCCGCTTCTTTGAGTTTTGAAAGTGTCTTTCAAGACGATTTAGATAAAGTTTTTGTACGACTAGTAGATTTATACTGAGGCAATTCGATTATTCGCTCTTGAATTTCTATGCGTGATGCGCCCTTGTCAAATATCACGCGATAGAAAACTCATGCTCATATTCTAATTGCTAAACATAGTCTAAACATAGCGTTACTTCTTTCAGGTGACGAGGGAAGTATTTCAAAATACAAACGAAGTGTTTCATCTGTGTATTCACCGACAACAGCGCAAACAACAACCTCTGATGTACAGCGACTCATAAGAGAAGAGCTCAGTCGACTGCAGGACCAAATCTGTGCTAACGATCACATGTTATGTCGAACAGGACCGAAAGGGAACCCAGGCCGACACGGTAGACCTGGCCTCCGTGGAAGAACAGGGAGACCGGGACCCAAGGGACCACCGGGTAAGCACGGTCCCGTGGGACCTCAAGGACCAATCGGGATAAGAGAAGATCCGGGATTACCGGGGGATATAGGACCTCCGGGCCCTAGAGGACCCCAGGGAGTCAAGGGCGAGAGGGGCAAGACTGTCTCAGCTCCTTTTCTTCAGGAGCCTGTCGCTGGAATGACAGTCAATGAAGGACAAACAGCATCCCTGAAATGTACAGCAGACGGTCATCCACCTCCACGGGTCACGTGGTCCAAGATCAATTCGTCACTTCCTGTTGGGCGTCACGTGATAGAGTCCAGTGGTGTTCTTAGTGTAAAGAACGTGAAATCAGAAGACGATGGAGTTTACAGCTGCAGAGCGGAAAACCTGCTGGGAAGTGTGAGCGCTTCAGCAAAGTTAATAGTGCAATGTGAGTTTAATTTTTATCTATAAAGAACTTATGAACTCGCGTACAAAACAGACTATATAGCGTCTCGTCATGAATGCTTCGATAAAATTAAAGATGGCTCTGAACCCTATCTACAGAATTTTTTAAAAAAACTTTCTCAAAAATTGCCTCTTATCCTGCTAATCAAAATTTGATAATAAAAAACTGGGTTTCACCGTGCCGTAGCAAGTCATACCGTTGCTATGGTCACCTATTGTGTCACAAAAATAATAACAACGTCTTTACCAATGATTGGGCTGTTTTTTGATACCATGTCTGCATCAACTGATAAAGAGTGGTTATAATGACTTATCAAATTATAAGTCTTGCAAAGTGCTGGAAACTGTCTTGAGCCACCTTAAATGCATCATGTACCAAAACCGCCCAAAATGTCCAATGCTCTAACAACTCGATCGGCCACGCCGCCTCCTGCATGCCTGATCTTCTGGATCTTTCACTTGAATGAAAGCAAAGCTTTATTTCATTATCTCAACAGTTTCTCCGCGGGTTTCACTGCCCTCTAGTCGACTAGTGGCCGAGGAAGAACAAACCATCAACATCGCCTGCCGTGCAACTGGTCAGCCGCCACCTACTATCACGTGGTCTAAAGCTATCGGTAGTTTACCTGAAAGAAGAACTGTCAATAACGGCGTCTTGAAAATCAACAACGTGTCGAGAAAAGACGGAGGAACGTTCATATGTAAAGCGGAAAATATTCTGGGGGGAGCCGAGAAAACCATTCAGGTGGTAATATTCTCTCGTTTGCGTTTTAAAGTTCGTCCTCCAGTACAGTTGACAGCTGAAATTGGGCTCCCTCTCCATCTACCTTGTGTGGCTGAGAGCGACCTCAAACCAACAGTAGCGTGGATGAAGGATGGAAAGCCGTCATTCCCCGTAGACTCTCGCATTCTTCAAAACAACACACTTGTCATTTCCAGTGTCAAGAAATCGCACGAGGGATCTTACACCTGTAAAGCGACCAATGCTCTATCTTCTATACAAGCAAGTGTTCAGGTTAAATCCGAGTCCTCTTCCTGTTCTGTGATACGGAAATACGTCAGCAGTTCTAGTGGAAATTATGTCATTGATCCAGATGGCGAGGGTGGCCTGGCGCCATTCACAGTCTACTGTGACATGAGTGACAAGAATGGTGTTGGCGTCACAGTTGTTAGTCACGACAGTGAAAGCAGAACATTGGTGGATGGATATGATAATGGCGGTTTGTACTCGCGCAGCATTCACTACTCAGGAGCAAGTCTATCTCAGCTGGCCAGTCTTACTAATGCCTCTTCAAACTGTGAACAGTTCATTAAATATGAGTGTTATCACTCTCAATTGAGAGCTCTTAGCTGGTGGGTGTCACGAGATTCTAGTCCGATGTGGTACTGGGGCGGAGCGTCGCCTGGAAGTAGAAAGTGCGCATGCAGAATGACCAACTCGTGCGCAGATCCCAGTCAAGCGTGCAACTGTGACAAGAATGACGCTGTATGGCGCGAGGACAGCGGTCTTCTCACTGATAAGTCAGCACTTCCGGTCAAAGAGCTCAAGTTGGGAGATACAGGAGTATTCGATGGTATTGACGAAAAGGGTTACCACACACTGGGAAAATTGAAGTGCTATGGTATAGCCCACGAGTAGAATAGAATAACAATAACTTTGATTTGACAGCACCGAAGATCAATGAGTCGTTTAAAATTCCTTCTTTCCTAATTTTAGATGGAACCAAAAAAGTGATTCTATTCCTGTTGTTTGTGTCAGGATAATCTAAATCCTATAAAGCAGCCACATGGTTTTTAATTTAGTATTAAACAGGAGAATAAAATCAACATACCTGCAGTCCAAACAAGGTGAAACAATCCCTGATTCCATAGCGACTAACTGCTCTTCCTTACATGTACTCCTAATTCAAAACAACATGAAATGTAAGTTTCTTGTAACTTTTCAGTTGTCATGTAAGTGTATGCGGGGGAAGTGTTGGAAGAAAATAAAGTGACATAGGAGAAGTGGGTAGCACAACGAAGACTGCTCCGGAGGATAATGTCACAAGAACTCATTAAGGTGGCTCAAAACAGTTTCCAGCATTTAGATTTTGATGGGTCGTTATAACCACTCTTTAACACTTGATGCTACGGCCATGGTATCAAAAAACTGCCCAATCATTGGTGAACACTTTATCATTCTCGTGACGCAATAGGTTACCATAGCAATAGTATGAGCCGCTAAAAGCACCTTTGATTACAGCTTTATGGGCTTATAATTCAAAAACGGCACAGTGAAATTTTTTTATATTACCAAATTTTAATAAGCATGATAAGACGCAGATTTTGGCAAAGTTTAAAAGTGATCTGTACATAGGGCTCAATTTAAAGTGGCCTTGAACCCTATGTTCAGAATTTTTAAACTTTGCCAAAAAGTTGCGTCTTACCATGTTTATTAAAATTTGATAACATAAAAAAATTTCGCCATTCCGTTTTTGAATTATGTCCCTAAAGCTGTAATTAAGGCTGTTTTCAACAGGTCATACCGTTGCTATGGTAACCTTTTTGCGTCAATAAAATGATAAAAAAGTGTTCACCAATGATTGGGCAGTTTTTTGATGCCATAATTGTTACATCAAGTGATTAAGAGTGGTTATAATTACCCATCAAAACTTGAGTGCTGAAAATTGTTTTTGAGCAACCTTAAGGTTACTGTGGACCTTCAAGGGCCTATTCTGTCCAAAATTTTTTTACACCAAATTCAAGACTTTTACTTTATCTGAATTTTCCAAGAAAATTTATTTTGAAGACTTAAAACGCGAACGAGTTCTCCACAAAAACGTAAATTTTTGAGACTAGTCAATGAACCGCAAACTGTGATAAGCCAATTAAAATGTGTCAACCTTTGAGCTGAGCAGTTATAATTTTCGCGGCAACTGATCTCATCCGGGGAGTCGTATTTCGCTTCTTTTGTTTATCCCTTACGTCTTGCAATTTCTCGAACAGAAATCTTCGCTTTTGTTGATTGTTTTCGTCTCTTAAGTGATAGACTAGGCGATTTTGCACGGTCTTTGCGTTCCCACATTTGAACGCAAGCGCAAATCGGAAGCGAATGTTTCGTCGATGCCCTGCTCTAGCTTCTTCTGGCACAGAAGTTGATTGGCGCGGAATTACTAGCCTGCGTAGCAGGTGTATAAAGGGGAGGGGGTAAGGGAGGAGAAAGAGAATTCGGGGACGAATCGCTGATATCTGACAAGGCAGCCTCTCCAAACGCGCCTATCCTCTGTTTCGAAGAGTGTTTTTCCATATCCTTGTAAAACAAACAGGCCGATGAATTACGCGTTTAGTTTTTTTTTTTTTAATGTGTAAATATCCGCACTCGACTGGGCTCGCCGAGTAGGCTTGTTCAAGGCTATTCCGTTATCATTCCTCTTTTTTCCCTTTTCCTTCTTTACCATTTATCTGCTGATCCGGTTTATATACTGCTGAATGTTTCACGACAGACTTCCTTACTCCCTATGTAAGATATAAAGATATACTATAAATATAAACATTGTTCATTCATTCCCGAGAAGCGTTACTGTAGCCCGCTAGGATGTTCAAAGCTGCGTTTCATTGGTTGGCGGCATGGCCACGTTGACAACCGCTTCAGTGAGGTGCAAAAAACTGTGAATTTCTTTCGAAGCCGAATACTCAAAGTTTATTTTTGCGTGAATTACCTTCATTCAAATGAATTAATAGGGTATTTAGATTTATCGGATTTTGGCGAAACTTGGCCAAAATCTTCGTCAGATATTAGCGCACCAAAGTGTGTGAGGCTTTTGCGAAAATCGAAATATTTTTCCTGTGACGTCCCAGTGAGTAACAGCAGTCAGAAAATTTGCTATTGTGCGATTTCCTAAGCAACCAATAAAAATATCGAGAAACCCTCACACACTTTGTTAGCCCACCATCTCCTGATTGATTATGTCCAGTGAGTTTGAATGTTCGCGGTAACACAAAGGCTGGTAATTCAGTTTAGCAAGTAAGGTCATCTTTGCCTTTTAAGGCTTGTGCGTGCCTATCAAAACAAAAATAGCAAAGTAAATTGTTAGTTTTCGACTCTACAGTTTATTAGCTTTACAATGATATATAGTTTGCCGTGTTTTTTTTTTAAGCAGCGCGTAATGAAAGCATTTTCCGGAAGGCACCCCTGAAGGTCTGCAGTAACCTTAAGGGAAGAACTATAACCAAACAAAAATTTTCCGCACAAATACTACGTATGAAACTTTTAAAAGTTAGTGAGCAACAAGACGGTATACGATCGGCCTAAGGCCCAGTTATATTACAACTCACTCACCTTATTTCTGGACATAAATCCGCTACTGTCTCAGTCAAGATAACAAGTTCACTGTACATGACGTCAGGGCTGGATACGAGTTAGCGGCCATAACAACGTACACATGTTACGCAAGAGAACGGAAACATTTGAGAAATGTGTCACGTAATATGAAACATTGTTACTTATAGAATTCCGAATATAAAAACGTTCCATATTTTGGTTCGTAAAGAGGGATCCCGTTATCCCGGGTTCGTTATGTCCCGAAAACGAACTCCTAGGAAACTGATTAAAGCATGAAGAGTGTTTTAAGCTTCGTTTTAAAGTATTGTCCAATTTTCAATGCCGGAAGGAGGATATTTAGACATTTACGACAGAGTTAACTTCTGTCATTTTGAGTAAACGCAATAGAAGCACCTTAGTCACCCGAGAAAGAAGTTCTCAGTCTGACAAATGGAAACATTCCTAAAATAATATTCACGCCACTGTTATCCACGAATATGACAGGCAGTTTATGAGGCGGACCCTGTAGACAAAAATACAGCAAATTTAACAAGGGGGACATACGTCTGATCATGAGAGAACGGACAAACGAGCGAACTAGTGAACAAACGAACGAACGAACTTAAGAGTAAATTTACCAAGCTTAGTTTAAAAGGGATTTTATCATTGAAATACATCACAATTCATCTCTCTTACCTTCATCGTCAGCCGTTTAATGCACCTTGACATTTGACTGTAGTCTGAGTGTTTTCCATGCTCAAAAGTTTCCTTCTGTAAATACTTCAGGTTCTGTGACACAGTGCACTGTCTCGTGCAGTTCGACTCTTTGTTTTCGAAAATAGTTGCGAGAAATTAGTATGACATCTTGCTTGGTGTAACAGCACTTTTACGATATATTCTTTCCTTCAACACAGATTCTGTTATTATATTGAGCATTGGCATCGTGATCTTCTAAGTCTCTAGAAAAATTTTGCACACCACAAAACGTTTTGTTTTAAATTTATTTTAATGCATAGCCCTACATAAATACAGTTATAGACCTCTGTTTTGAGTAAAAGAGTGGATTATTGTTTTTATTTAGGTCTCGATTTCAATTTACTTTTCTTTCCCCAAGTTCTTTATTCTGCTGTCACTAGCCGTTATTGCTGATGTTTTTCCTTATTGAGGAAATAAATAATATGCAAGCCATTTTCCAGTATTTTACAAGTTCCATAATTGTTATCCTACGTATTTTAAGAATGTATGAATGTTGCAATGTCCAATCATTTCCTTTAAAACCACAGTTCTTATTTTCACCATTACTCTAATCATAAAATAATTATTATTATCATTATTGTAATCATAAAATGGCATTAGAGAAGTCGGTATTGTCATTATCACGTCATTATTATCGACGCCACCTTTAACATTATTGGCTCTATCATTGGCATACTGTCTCTTGCTGGCATAATCGTCATCATTATCTCGTCTTTATTATAACGTCATTACGTCATCGTCATCATCATCGTCATCATCATCGTCATCATCATCATCGTCATCATCATCATCGTCATCATCATCATCGTCATCATCATCATCGTCAACATCATTATCGTCGTAATCATCATCATCATCATATTGGGCATCATCATCGTTATCGTTATCGTCATCGCTATCACCATCACCGTCATCACCTTTGACATCACCAATGCTGTCATCACCATCGCCATCACTACCCTTCTCGTCACCATCATGATCATTATAAACCCCTCAAACAAGACATACATCCCATATAACAGCCCACCCTCTAAACTGAATTCATATTTCCCTGCTCGTATTTGAACACCACACTGTACATGTCGCCTCCAAGTCTTTGAGCGAGCCGGTGGTTCTTGATCACGGCCATTTTAATAACACCACCCGTGAACTTTGCATCGTAATTTACATGGATGACCCTGAAAAAAGAAAATGAAATGAGACTGCAAACTAAGTGGAAAAGACATTCACCTACCTTCCCATTTCAGAGCAAGTTCAGTATTTAGTCTCCTGAAAGATACAAACAAGATAAATACATAACGGGTAATTTTCACTTTGTATGCTTTTTTGGAAACATGATGGGGCAATAAACCCATTTTCACGCGTTTTTGCTTTACTTACCGTATGAAACCCAACAAAGACTGACGAGGCTTCCTCTCTAAATATTGTAATTTATTTAGTTATTTCATCTTTTATTTTAATCTTCTCTCCAACAGAAAAATAAACCTTCTTTCTTCAAAAAAACAATTCCTTATTGTTCGCCATGGCGCTCTCGACTAAGGCAGTTAACCTTTTTATTTTAGTTGACCCAACTGTCTCAAGTCACATGATACTGTTTTCCCCTCCTGATGTTTAATCACTGTTTCAGACAAGTCCTCTTCAGCGAGCGAGTACAATAATCTCACCAGTTTAGCAAATTCGCGCACGCTACAGATCACAACAGCGGTAAAGCACAATTTATTTGTCGCGTAAACATCTAAGAGAAGAGGAGCGAGATTTTCGTGTGGAATCCGTTTCAACAAGGTTTACAATGAACCAACAGAAACGCCTTTCTGAGACAAAGAGGAGAATATCACTCGGTAGTTTGTGTGGCATGTCGGGATTACTGCTGTCTATCGTGTGTTGTGTCGCGCTTGTTCATGTGGAATTCAGGATACAAGAACATCATCGACTGCTATCACACCCGACAACAATCTGTGATCAGATGGAGGAAGAAATCCTGCGCAAAGTACAACAAAATTTCAATCGTTGGGCAGCTGCGACAGAAGAAAAGCAGAGTGAAGGAAAAGGTAAATTTCCAATTGGCATATAGTTCTCCCTCCACGCAGGAATGAAGATAGCTATAGGCTGGATGTAAAATTTTGATCGGGACGTATTTTCTTCATCCAAAGAATTCGCAGTAGAAAAGCAGTCCGAGCTTACAAAGGTATACCCGCGCGAACCTTTCGATTTTATCATTATTCAACGAGAAAACATTTGTAATTAAGACGAAACCGCGCGCTAATTTCTGGTCCAGTTTCTTTCAAAGACCATTTGTGCAAGCAGGCTGGTTTAGAAATGGAGTATTTCAGACAGTTGAGCTGAGGGAGAAATTTATGTTCGGTCGTTGTTCGATAACATATGTTCAACCCCGACAGATAATCGTTTCTAAAGTTCCATTCATTTTTACCTCTTGGTTCGGAATACTCCTTTTTTCCTGTTCGCGGACCTGATGTCATAAAGATTATGTTTCTGAAGTGTTTGATTCTATTGTCAGCCTCATTTGTTGATGGGGAAAATAAAGAAACGTAGAGTAAACAAGAGCGCTTTTATAATTCCAACGAAAACACGGCTCCAGCCGCACAGGAAATTGATGTGTCAAGAGAGGTCATACAGTTGTAGTTAAACCTTTCAAATCCAGACCTTCGAAATATTAATTCTCCTTTTTAGTTGTTACCCATCTCATTTAAATTCAGAGTTTCTTTGTACATCAAGTCAATCTTCTTCATTCGCATTATCAGAGAAGTATTGCTAGAGAGCCAACACTTCCAGACCCTTTCTGACGAGTCAGAAAAAGGAATGAATAATATTATACTAAACTGCACAAGCTAATGACGACTAAATCATTACTGTAACCAAATTAAATCAACACTTGGGAATTGTGTTGTGTCACACAGAGAAGGTATCAGGATCATGCTCCTTCCAGAGAGCAATTTGGTACGTCCACGACGTACAATAGATCTATATCACTTTTTAGTATACCGGTATCTAAATCTAAAACCGTTCTATTTCCAATGTCGTTCGCTGATTGGCTACGCTATTCAGCAGTGTACACTTGTTAACGAACTGGCGGCCGCTTCCTTGCGGTTTCAAAGTCTCTTTGAAGATGATTTAGATAAAGTTTTTAACGACTAGTAGATTTACACTAAGGCAATTAGATTATTCGCTCTTGAACTTCTATGCGTGATGCGCCTTCGTCAACTATCACGCGATAGAAATCGCAAGCTCATAATCTAATTGCTAACTGCTCTAAACATAGCGTTACTTCTTTCAGGTGAGGGGGAGAGTATTTCAAGGTACAAACGAAGTGTTTCATCTGTAAATTCACGCACATCACCACGAACAACAACCTCTGATGTACAGCGACTCCTTAGAGAGGAGCTCAGCCAACTGCAAAAACAAATCTGTGCTAGAGATCACGTGTTATGTCGAAAAGGACCAAAAGGGAACCCAGGCCGTCGCGGTAGACCTGGCCTGCGTGGAAGAACAGGGAGACCTGGACCCCAGGGACCACCGGGTAAGCACGGCCCCGTGGGACCTCAAGGACCAATCGGGTTAAGGGGAGATCCGGGATTACCGGGGGATATAGGACCTCCAGGCCCGAGAGGCCCCCAGGGAGCCCAGGGCGAGAAAGGAGAGACCGTCTCAGCTCCTTTCTTTCAGGAGCCTCTCGTTGGAATGACAGTAAATGAAGGACAAACAGCATTCCTGAAATGTATAGCAGATGGTCATCCACCTCCATGGGTCACATGGTCCAAGATCAATTCGTCACTTCCAGTTGGGCGTCACGTGATAGAGTCCAGTGGCGCTCTGATTGTAAAGAAGGTGAAATCAGAAGACGATGGAGTTTACAGCTGCAGAGCGGAAAACCTGCTGGGAAGTATGAGCGCTTCAGCAAAGTTAACAGTGCAATGTAAGTTTTGTAAATCTCGTGTATAAACAGCATATCTTCATAAGAGTGTCGGAATTTCTTGTAGAGAAAGAGAATATCACACTGCATCAATCCCGTGGTGAGGCATTTGGTTACATTTTCATGTAACATGGCGGGATGTTTGTACCTCGGTTTGCCCTCAGCGGGATATACCTACCAGCACAGTAGAGCATTTGCTTGGTATTTTTTACTAAAATCTTAAATCCGGGTTTCGACCCGGGGTAGCGGGGTTGCGTGGCCACTGTTGGCTAGTATTGCATAAAGCATTTTTTTACTCGAACTCACAATGTTAAGCAGCTTGCTGTTTAAATCCGTGCTTCCAACTTCGAAATATCAGCATTGAGATCCTTACATACTGTGGCTGTCCCCGCAATCTGAAAGGCAGTTAAAACCAAACTGTCCTAATGGAATGACACCACGATAATAATCGTTTTCTTCGCAGTTTACAAAATGGAAAGACGATGCTAAAGTTGCTTTGGCCTCTTCTCATGCTAAACTCGAGAATTCTGGGTATATTTGACGAGGAACAGCATATTATGTTCAAAATAACAACTATTATTCTACCTGCAGGCGGCAGCGATCAAAGAGTGAGTTGCCACACGCGGGCGACCCACTTTTTGGCGCCAAATTAAAAGTTTGGCCGGAGGCACAAAATGATTCATATTTTTCTCTTTTTACCATCTGAAAAAGGTTTGGAATTATACATCCCTTTTCGTGAATATTTATGTATCAGCTGTGTCTTGTATTGTCCACGACGTCGTGCTTGGCTTTGCAGGCGCAGCATCAATTCATAATTAACTATTTCGTCTAACATTGTGTCTCAACAGTTGCTCCTCGGGTTTCAATCTCCCCTAATCAACTGATGGCTGAGGAAGAGCGAACTATCAACATCGCCTGTAGTGCATCTGGCCAGCCGCGACCCACTATCACGTGGTCTAAATCGATCGGCAGTTTACCTGAGAGAACAACCGTAAACAATGGTACCTTGAAAATAAACAACGTGTCAAGAAAGGACGGTGGTATATATATCTGCAAAGCAGACAATATCCTGGGAACAGCGGTAACGACAGCTCAATTGATGATATTCTCTCGTCTACGGTTTAAAGTTCATCCTCCAGCATATCTGACAGCTCTAATTGGGTATCCTGTGCGACTACCTTGTGTGGCAGAGAGTAGCCTGAAGCCAACAATCACGTGGATGAAGGATGGAAAGCCGTCACTTCCTGTAGACTCCAGTACTCTTCAAAACAACACTCTTGTCATTTCCAGTGTCAAGAAATCACACGAGGGATCTTACACCTGTAAAGCGACCAATGCTTTGTCTTCTATACAAGCAAGTGTTCAGGTTAATTCCAAGTTCCTTTCTTCCTGTTCTGTGATACGGAATTACGTCAGCAATTCTAGTGGAAATTACGTCGTTGATCCAGACGGTGCGGGTGGCCTGGCGCCATTTACAGCCTACTGTGACATGAGTGACAAGGGTGGTGTTGGCGTGACAGTAATTAGTCACGACAGTGAAAGCAGAACATTGGTGGATGGATATGATGATTATGGCTCATACTCACGCAGCATTCACTACTCAGGAGCAAGTCTATCCCAGCTGGCCAGTCTTACTGACATCTCTTCAAACTGTGAACAGTTCATTAAATATGAGTGTTATCACTCTCTATTCACATTTGATAGTACCCCTCATAGCTGGTGGGTGTCACGAGATTCTAGTCGGATGCAGTACTGGGGCGGAGCGTCGCCTGGAAGTAAAAACTGCGCATGCGGAATGACCAACTCGTGCGCAGATCCCAGTCAAGCGTGCAACTGTGACAAGAATGACGCTGTATGGCGCGAGGACAGCGGTCTTCTCACTGATAAGTCAGCACTTCCGGTCAAAGAGCTCAAGTTTGGAGATACAGGGACATACAGTGACGGTACTGACGAGAAGGGTTACCACACACTCGGAAAATTCAAGTGCTATGGTATAGCTCACGAGTAGAATACAATAACAATAACTTTGATTTGACAGCACCGAAGATCAATGAGTCGTTTAAAATTCCTTCTTTCCTAATTTTAGATGGAACCAAAAAAGTGATTCTATTCCTGTTGTTTGTGTCAGGATAATATAAATCATATAAAGCAGCCACATGGTTTTAATTTAGTACTAAACAGCAGGAATAAAATCAACACAACTGCAGTCCAAACAAGGTGAAACAATCCCTGATTCCATAGCGACTAACTGCTCTTCCTTACATGTAGTCCTAATTCAAAGCAACATGAAATGTAAGTTTCTTATAAGTTTTCAGTTGTCATGTAAGCGTATGCGGGGGAAGTGTAGCAAGAAAATAAAGTGACAAGGTGGCTCAAAACAGTTTCCAGCACTTAGATTTTGATGGGTCGTTATAACCATTCTTTAACACTTGATGCTACAGCCATGGTATCAAAAAACTGCCTAATCATTGGTGAACACTTTATCATTCTCGTGACGCAAGAGGTTACCATAGCAATAGTATGAACCGCTAAAAGCACCTTTGATCACAGCTTTATGGGCTTATAATTCAAAAACAGCACGGTGAAATTTTTTTATATTACCACATTTTAATAAGCATGACAAGACGCAGATTTTGGCAAAGTTTAAAAGAAATCTGCACATAGGGTTCAGAGCATCCTTAAGGTTTTGAAAATTTAAAGTGGCTTTGAACCCTATGTACAGAAATTTTTAAACTTTGCCAAAAGTTGCGTCTTATCATGTTTATTAAAATTTGATAATATAAAAAAATTTCGCCATGCCGTTTTTGAATTATAAGTCCCTAAAGCTGTAATTAAGGCTGTTTTCAACAGGTCATACCGTTGCTATGGTAACCTATTGCGTCAAGAAAATGATAACGAAGTGTTCACCAATGATTGGGCAGTGTTTTGACGCCATAATTGTTACATCAAGTGATTAAGAGTGGTTATAATGACCCATCAAAACTTGAGTGCTGAAAACTGTTTTGAGCCACCTTAAGGTTACTGTAGACCTTCAAGGGCCTATTTTGTCCAAAATAATTTTTTTACACCAAATTCAAGACTTTTACTTTATCTGAATTTTTCAAGAAAAATTATTTTGAAAACTTTAAACGCGAACGAGTTCTCCACAAAAACGTAAATTTTTAAAACTAGTCAATGAACCGCAAACTGTAATGAGCGAATTAAAATGTGTCAACCCTTGAGTTGAGCAGTTACAATTTTCGCGGCAACTGATCTCATCCGCGGAGTGGTATTTCGCTTCTTTTTTTTATCCCTTACGTCTTGCAATTTCTCGAACAGAAATCTTCGCTTTTGTTGATTGTTTTCGTCTCTTAAGTGATAGACTAGGCGATTTTGCACGGTCTTTGCGTTCCCACATTTGAACGCAAGCGCAAATCGGAAGCGAATGTTTCGTCGATGCCCTGCTCTAGCTTCTTCTGGCACAGAAGTTGATTGTCGCGGAATTACTGACGAATTTAATCGCTGATATCTGACAACGCAGCCTCTCCAAACGCTCCTATCTTCTGCTTCGAAGAGTGTTTTTCCTTATCGTGATCTTCTCACTCCTTACACTCCGTCTCGTCAGCTACGTTCATCTTCTAAAGAACTTCTTTCCATTCCGCACTTCAATTTGAAAACATATGGCGCAAGATCTTTCTCTGTAGCAGCTCCTACACTTTGGAACACTCTTCCGTCTGACATCAAGAACAGCTTCTCAGTGTCCCTTTTTAAACATAAACTAAAAACGTTCCTTTTTAAGAAAGCATTTTTATAACTTTTTAGCGACATTTTTTTATTTTTACTTTATTTGTCTTAAGTGTTTTTAATATTTCTAACTGTAAAGCGCTTTTGAACTTTTAGGATATTGGCGCTATATAAATATTTTATTATTATTATTATTATTATTATTATTATTATTATTATTATTATTATTATCCTTGTAAAACAAACAGGCTAATGAATTACGCGTTTAGACTTTTTTTTAAATGTGTAAATCCATACTCGACTGGGCTCGCCGAGTAGGCCTGTTCAAGACTATTCCGCTATCATTATTCTTTTTTCCCTTTTCCTTCTTTACCATTTATCTGCTGATCCGGTTTATATGCTGCTGAATGTTTCTCGACAGACTTCCTTACTCCCGATGCAAGATATAAAGATATACTGTAAATATAAACATTGCTCATTCATTCCCGTTGTGGGAGGCGCGGTGGCCTCATGGTTAGTGCGCTCGTCTCCGGATCGAGCGGTCCGGGTTCGAGCCCTGGCCGGGGACATTGTGTTGTGTTCTTGAGCAAGACACTTTACTCTCAGAGTGCCTATCTCCACCCAGGTGTATAAACGGGTACCGGCGAACTTAATGCTGGGGGTAACCCTGCGATGGACTAGTATCCCATCCAGGGGGGAGTAGAAATACTCCTAGTCGCTTCATGCTACAGAAACCGGGATAAGCTCCGGCCTGGTGGGCCACTTGCCTCGTATGCAGACTTTACCTTTACCATTCATTCCCGGGAAGCGTTACTGTAGCCCGCTAGGAAGTTCAAAGCTGCGTTTCATTGGTTGGCGGCATGGCCACGTTGACAACCGCTTCAGTGAGGTGCAAAAAACAGTGAATTTCTTTCGAAACCGAATACTCAAAGCTTATTTTTGCGTGAATTACCTTCATTCAAATGAATTAATAGGGTATTTAGATTTATCGGATTTTGGCGAAACTTGGCCAAAATCTTCGTCAGACATTAGCGCCCCAAAGTGTGTGAGGCTTTTGCAAAAATCGAAATATTTTCCTGTGACGTACCATTGAGTAACAGCAGTCAGAAAATTTTCTATTGTCCAACTTTAAAAGGGATTTTTTAAGCAACCAATAAAAATATCGAAAAACCCTCACACTCTTTGTTAGCTCATTATCTCCTGATTGATTATGTCCAGTGAGTTTGAATGTTCGCGGTAACACTGTTAATTCAGTTTAGCAAGTAAGGTCATCTTTGCGTTTTTAGGCTTGTGCGTGCCTATCAAAACAAAAATAGCAAAATAAATTGTTAGTTTCCGACTCTACAGTTTATTAGCTTTACAATGATATATAGTTTGCCGTGTTTTTTCTTTTTTTCAAGCAGCGCGTAAAGAAAGCATTTTCCTGAAGGCACCCCTGTAGGTCTGCAGTAACCTTAAGGGAAGAACTATAACCAAAGATAAATTTTCCGCACAAATACTACGTATGAAGCTTTTAAAAGTTAGTGAGCAACAAGACGGTATGTGATCGGCCTAAGGCCCAATCATGTTACAACTCACTCACCTTATTTCTGGACATAAATCCGCTACTGTTTCAGTCAAGATAACAAGTTCACTGCACATGACGTCATTTAGGGCTGGATACGAGTTAGCGGCCATAACAACCTACACGTGTTACGCAAGAGAACGGAAACATTTGAGAAATGTGTCACGTAATATGAAACATTGTTACTTATAGAATCCCGAATATAAAAACGTTCCATATTTTGGTTCGTAAAGAGGGATCCCGTTATCCCGGGTTCGTTATGTCCCGAAAACGAACTCCTAGGAAACTGATTAAAGCCCGAAGAGTGTTTTAAGCCTCGTTTTAAAGTATTGTCCAATCTTGAATGCCGGAAGGAGAATATTTAGACATTTAACTTCTGTCATTTTCACTAAACGCAAAAAGAAGTTCTCTGACAAATGGAAACATTCCTAAAATAATATTCACACCACTGTTATCCACGAATATGACAGCCAGTTTATCAGGCGGACCCTGTAAACAAAAATACAGCAAATTTAACAAGGCGAACATACGTCTGATCATGAGGGAACGGACAAACGAGCGAACTAGTGAACAAACGAACGAACGAATGAAAGAACAAACGAACTGAAGAGTAAATTTACCAAGCTTAGTTTAAAAGGGATTTTATCATTGAAATACATCACGATTCATCTCTCTTACCTTCATCGTCAGCCGTCTAATGCAACTTGACATTTGTCTGTAGTCTGAGTGTTTTCCATGCTCAAGAGTTTCTTTCTGTAAATACTTCAGGTTCTGTGACACAGTGCACTGTCTCGTGCCGTTCGACTCTGTTTTTGAAAATAGTTGCGAGAAATTTGTATGACATCTTGCATGGTGTAACAGCACTTTTACGATATATTCTTTCCTTCAACACAGATTCTGTTATTATATTGAGCATTGGCATAGTGATGTTCTAAGTCTTTAGAAAAATTTTGCCCACCACAAAATGTTTTGCTTCAAATTTATTTTAATGCATAGCCTTACATAAATACAGTTATAGACTTCTGTTTTGAGTAAAAAAGTGGATTATTGTTTTCATTTAGGTCTCGATTTCAATTTACTTTTCTTTCCCTATATTCTTTATTCTGCTGTCACAAGTCGTTATTGCTGATGTTTTTCCTTATTGAGGAAATAAATAAGATGCAAGCCATTTTCCAGTATTTTACAAGTTCCATAATTGTTATCCAACGTATTTTAAGAATGTATGAATATTGCAATGTCCAATTATTTCCTTTAAAACCACAGTCCTTATTATCACCATTATTCTAATCATAAAATAATTATTATTATCATTGTAATCATAAAATGGCATTAGAGAAGTCGGTATAGACCATTTTACAGTTGTCTGCTCAGTGACCTGGCCTCTGAATGGCAGCGAGGCTGGAGGTGACCTGGTCTTGATACAGACCTCACTGGTTTTGTTGTGTAAATCAATTTGTTCTTATGCTAACTAGTTGGCATTTAAATAAGAAAGGCAGAGAGGTCTGTATCAAAGCCAGGTCACCTTCAGCCTCGCTTGCATCCATGGGCCAGGTAACTAAGCACAGAACTGTAAAATGGCCTGTTGTTATTGTCACGTCATTATTATCGACGCCACCTTTAATATCATTGGCTCTATCGTTGGCACATTGTCTCTTGTTGGCATAATCGTCATCATTATCTCGTCTTTATTATAACGTCATCACGTCATCATGATCATCATCATCATCATTGTCATCATCATCATCGTCCTCATCTTCATCATCATAGTGGGCATCATCATTGTTATCGTTATCGTCATCGTTATCACCATCACCGTAATTACCTTTGACATCACCAATGTTGACATCACCATCGCCATCACTACCCTTCTCGTCACCATCATGATCATAATAAACCCCTCAAACAACACATACATCCCATATAACAACCCACCTTCATTCTAAACTGAATTCATATTTCCCTGCTCGTATTTGAACACCACACTGTACATGTCGCCTCCAAGCCTTTGAGCGAGCCAGCGGTTCTTGATCACGGCCATTTTAATAGAATCACACGTGAACTTTGCATCGTAATTTACATGGATGGCCTTGAAAAAAGAAAATGAAATGAGACTGCAAACTAAGTGGAAAAGACATTCACCTACCTTCCCATTCTCTCCAAGATTAAATATCTGCATCTCTGCATTTCAGAGCAAGTTCAGTATTTAGTCTCCTGAAAGATACAAACAAGATAAATACGTAACGGGTAATTTTCACTTTGTATGCTTTTTTGGAAACATGATGGGGCAATAAACCGATAAACCCATTTTCACGCGTTTTTGCTTTACTTAACGTATGAAACCCAACTAAGACTGACGAGGCTTCCTCTCTAAATATTGTAATTTATTCAGTTATTTCATCTTTTCTTCTTTTTTCTCTCCAACAGAAAAATAAACCTTCTTTCTACAAAAAACAATTCCTCATTGTTCCCCATGGCGCTCTCAGCTGAGGCATCTAACCTTTCTATTTAAGTTGACCCAACTGTCTCATGTCACATGATACTGTTTTCCCCTTCTGATATTTAATCACTATTTCATACAAATCCTCTTAAGCGAGCACGTACAATAATCTCACCAGTTTAGCAAATTCGCACACTCTACAGATCACAACAGCGGTAAAGCACAATTTATTTGTCGTGTAAACATCTAAGGGAACAGGAGCGAGATCTTCGAGTGGAATCCGTTTCAACGAGGTTTACAATGAACCAACAGAAACGCACTTCTGAGACAAAGCGGAGAATATCACTCGGTAGTTTGTGTGGCATGTCGGGATTACTGCTGTCTATCGTGTGTTGTGTCGCGCTTGTTCATGTGGAATTCAGGATACAAGAACATCATCGACTGCTATCACACCCGACAACAATCTGTGATCAGATGAAGGAAGAAATCCTGCGCAAAGTACAACAAAATTTCAATCGGTGGGGAGCTGCGATAGAAGAAAAGCTGAATGAAGGAAAAGGTAAATTTTCAACTTTCATATAGTTCCCCCCCCCCCCACCCCCCCAACACACACACACACATGAATGAATATAGCTATAGGCTGAATTTAGAGTTTTGATCGGGGACATATTTTCTTCAGCCAAAGAATTCGCAGGAGAAATTCAGTCCGAGCTCACAAAGGTATACTCGGGAGAACCTTTCGATTTTATCATTATTTAACGAGAAAACATTTGTAATTAATATCTTCTGTGCCATAAGACGAAACCGCGCGCTCATTTCTGATTCAATTTTTTTCAAAGACCATTTATGCAAGCAGGCTGGTTAGAAGAAAGAAATGGAGTATTTTAGACAGTTGAGCTAAGGCAGATATTTATGTTCGGCCCTTTTTCGATAACTTATGTTCAACCCAGACAGATAATCGTTTTTAATTTCTATTCATTTTTGCCTCGAGGCTCGGAATACTTCTTATTTCCTGCTCGCGGACCTCATCTCAAAAAGGTCATGTTTCTGAAGGGTTTGATTCTATTGTCAGTCTCATTTGCTGATGGAAAAAAAATAAAAGAAACGTAAAGTAAACAAGAGCGCTGATATCATTCTAACGAAATCACGCCTTAAGCCGCACAGGAAATCCATCTGTCAAGAGAGATCACACAGTTGTAGTTAAACCTTTCAAATCCTGACCTTTGAAATATTAACTCTCCATTTTAGCTGTTACCCATCTCATTTAAAGTGAAGTCAAGGAATTTCTTTTAGCATCAAGTCAATCTTCTTCATTCGCATCCTCTGAGGAGTATTTCAAGAGAGCCAAGCCTTCCAGAGACTTCTCCAGATGAAAATATTTCTTTTAGAAGTCAGAACCAGGAATGAATAATATCATATTAAATAGCGAGCAGCCTAGCAGTGTGCGCTTGTTAACGAACTGGCGGTACCTTCTTTGCGTTTTCAAAGTGTCTGTGAAGAGGATTTAGATAAAGTTTTGAGCAACCAGTAGATTTATACTAGGACAATTAGATTATTCGCTCTTGAATTTCTATCCGTGGTGCGCCTCGTCAACTATCACGCGTTATAGTTCACCACTAAATTTTCTCCGATTATTGGTTTAAATTGATCACGTGACGCGATAGTGCTCATCCGCAGAGAGACACTATCAGCCCATAGTGCCCGTCCGAGGAAAATAATCGGATGGATAGTACTCGTCCGTGAAAATATTTCTGTAAACAAGCGGGCTTATAGAAGATAAACAATTGAATTTGTATTAAGAGGGTTTTTGTTTTCTTTTCTAAATTTTACATTTGGCTTTCACGGCTTCCATCTAAAAAGGTTGAAAAAAATTTAATATGATTTTTGAACCGGCGCACGGAAGAAAATTTAGTGGAAACAATAAAGACAATGGAGTGTTAATGTCTCGGAACTATCGGTCTAATAGTTGCCCCTTGGAAATTTGATATTCTTAAAACTAGTCTATTTGCTCTCAAAGCTTCGCTTCTCGGGCAAATATTTGTTTTAAGAACATCAAATTTCCGCGGTGCAACTATCAGCCGATAGTTCCTCGACAGAAACACTCTATTGTTTAAATAGAAATCACGAGCTCATAATCTAATTAACGGCTAAAAAGTCTCAACATAGCGTTACTTCTTTCAGGTCAGGAGGAAAGTACTTCAAGGTTCAAACGAAGTGTTTCATCTGTGAATTCACCCACAACACCACACTCAACAACGTCTGATGTACAGCGACTCATCAGAGAAGAGCTCAGAAAACTGCAGGACCAAATCTGTGCTAAAGATCACGTATTATGTCGAACAGGACCAAAAGGGAACCCAGGCCGTCGCGGTAGACCTGGCCTCCGTGGAAGACCAGGGAGACTTGGACCCCATGGACCCCCGGGTAAGCACGGCCCCGTGGGACCTCAAGGACCAATCGGGTTAAGGGGAGATCCGGGATTACCGGGAGATATAGGACCCCCGGGCCCTAGAGGCCCCCAGGGAGCCAAGGGCGAGAGGGGCAAGACTGCCTCAGCTCCTTTTCTTCAGGAGCCTCTCGCTGGAATGACAGTCAAAGAAGGACAAACAGCATCCCTGAAATGTATAGCAGATGGTCATCCACCTCCACGGATCACGTGGTCCAAGATGAATTCGCCACTTCCAGTTGGGCGTCACGTGGTAGAGTCCAGTGGCGCTCTGATTGTAAAGAATGTGAAATCAGAAGACGATGGAGTTTACAGCTGCAGAGCGGAAAACCTGCTGGGAAGTGTGAGCGCTTCAGCAAAGTTAACAGTGCAATGTAAGTTTTGTAAATCTCGTGTATAAGCAACATATCGTAATGAACGTTCTGGCAAAATTATCTGGGGTGTGAGTGCTACAATTTATTGTCGATAAAGAGAATTCACACTGCATGATTCCCGGACGGGAATAATTGGGCATTTGGTTACATTTTTATCCTGGTGTCAAGCATTGCCCTACCACGAAATGGTTGATGGGAGGTCTGTGTCTCGGTTTGCCTTCAAGCTAGTTTTGTTCTGAATGAGTCCTGAAGCGGGTACTTTTCACCACAGAATAGCATTTTCCATGTTTTGGAAACTAAATGTTCATGGCCATAGTCGACCCGGGAAAAAAAGATGTGTGGGCATTGCAGGCAAAAAGAACATAAATCGTCTATGACTGGAACTCGCCATATTGAATTCGTGAAGATGATTAGAGGTATCGAATGGTCCCATTCAATTTAAAAGTGCTCGCATAATTTGACCTTTGCTCGGATAATTTCTCGCTCGCGCTCGCAAAAGTTTTGCTATTGCTCGCATGCTCGGATCCTCGTTAAAATTTGCTCCATTTCCGTATGGAAATCATTTGGGAAACATGCACGAGCCATGAAGTCTATAAAAGCTTCTGGAGACATGTTTCCCTGTTTTCCTGACGATGTATTGAAACTGACGCGCGTAAGAGTTCTTCCATTCGCGAAAGGCACCCGCAAAGGCAAAAAGTAA
Organism: Orbicella faveolata; assembly: GCF_042242905.1. NCBI lineage: Eukaryota > Metazoa > Cnidaria > Anthozoa > Scleractinia > Merulinidae > Orbicella > Orbicella faveolata. The sequence continues at coordinate 13,960,833 of NW_028301553.1, forward strand.
CCTAGAGACACGAAGACATGAAGAATATTACTACTACTATTCGACCTTCAGAGCTTCACGGTCAGAGCTGTATGGTTTCTGTAATTGGTTAGATTCTAGCAGCCTCCGAATGAAGCTTCATTACGTTGACAGCGTTGAATCTCTTTGATCCTTTTTCATTCAATCAGCGAGAAACCAGTTCGCTGACTGGGGTTTGCCGATCATGGAAACCGAAATTCGAAATGCTTGTTAGACTAAATGCTAAGTTGTTTACATTTCCTAAGAACTATATAACCAAAGAAACCTTCCATGTCACAACACTTCAAAGTCTGGTAGCTTTTCGCTTCTTCTCATGGTGCGTTCACAATGTCGGGTTAGAAAGCTTTAACATCAACCCACAGAAGCTCAGTGACTCACATGAAGCTACGTGATTGCGTCGTTTGTCCCTTTCTTAAACGCTTGCTGTTTCAAGGCAAATTTGATCACTGCTCGTGCTGGCAAATTTAAACGCACTGCTCCCATGCTCGCAAATGCTTACAAAGACCAGTCGATACCCGCGCACTCGTGTATTGCACTAGAGCCCGCTAATCCGCCTGTTATGATTGCTTTCTAAATCTGCATCCCCAACTTTGAAATATACGCTATGGGATGTTGTTTGAACAACTGACTCTCATATCAGTCCTGTCGAGTATTGACCACGACCATATCCCTTGTTCTGTATGGTTCCCAGTATTTTATGTTTTCCATCATATTTCTACATTACGGAGTTTTGTCAGATTTTACGATTGGTTTCCTTGATTATTTTGTTGAACTGCGTCTCAACAGTTGCTCCTCGGGTTTCAATCTCCTCTAATCAACTGATGGCTGAGGAGGAACAAACTATCACCATCACCTGCAGTGCAACTGGCCAGCCACCACCAACTATCACCTGGTCTAAAGCTATCGGCAGTTTACCTGATAGAACAACAGTACGTGAAGGTGCCTTGAAAATCAACAACGTGTTAAGAAAGGACGGTGGTATATATATCTGCAAAGCAGAGAATATCCTGGGAAAAGCGATAACGACAGCTCAATTGATGATATTCTCTCGACTGCGGTTTAAAGTTCGTCCTCCAGCGCAGCTGACAGCTCTGATTGGGTCTCCTGTGCGTCTACTGTGTGTGGCCGAGAGTAGCCTGAAGCCAACAATCTCGTGGATGAAGGATGGAAAGCCGTCACTTCCTGTAGACTCTCGTATTTTTCAAGACAACACACTCGTCATTTCCAGTGTCAAGAAATCACATGAGGGATCTTACACCTGTAAAGCGACCAGTGCTTTATCTTCTATACAAGCAAGTGTTCAGGTTACATCTTCCACTACCCCTTTTTCTTCCTGTTCTGTGATACGGAAATACAACAGCAGTTCTAGTGGAAATTACGTCATTGATCCAGACGGCGCGGGTGGCCTGGTGCCGTTTACAGTCTACTGTGACATGAGTGACAAGAATGGTGTTGGCGTGACAGTAATTAGTCACGAAAGTGAAAGCAGAACATTGGTGGATGGATATGATGCTCATGGTTCATACTCGCGCAGCATTCACTACTCAGGAGCAAATATATCTCAGCTGGCCAGTCTTACGAATGTCTCTTCAAACTGCGAACAGTTCATTAAATATGAGTGTTATGGCTCTGTGTTATGGTTTAGCCATTCCAGTCCCTCTGCCTGGTGGGTGTCACGTGATTCTAGTCAGATGCTGTACTGGGGCGGAGCCTCTCCTGGCAGCAGAAAGTGCGCATGCGGAATGACCAATTCGTGCGCAGATCCCAGTAGAGTGTGCAACTGTGACAAGAATGACGGTGTATGGCGTGAGGACAGCGGTCTTCTCACTGATAAGTCAGCACTTCCAGTCAAAGAGCTCAGGTTTGGCGATACAGGAATAAATGGTCCGAACGCTGTTGCTGACGAGAAAGGCTACCACACACTGGGAAAATTGAAGTGCTATGGAATAGCTCCGGAGTAAGAATTTCTAAGTTTGAGAAATAATTTTGTAAGTGCTGATAACCGATGAGCCGCTTAAAATTTCTTCCTTGATTATGCCTTGCAGAAAAAGACACATGACTGTGTTCTTGTTTTCTTTTTCTATAGTTTTGCTTAGTTGTTTCTTTGGGACCACATAAATCGTGCGAGGCGAAAAGATACGATTTTTCCGTCAGTATTCAATACTTAACTTTAAATACCTAGGATGGAAGATTGCTTAAATTTATTTAAATCTCTAAATTTATAAAATCCAACCTCTACTAATGTTCACCTCTCTACACCGGCCACAGTTTTTGGTCTCGGCAGACAGTCCATACATTCTCTCTTACTTCAACCTCTACAACGGCCACCCCTTTACAAGGGCAACGCCCACTACAACGTGTCCTAACTGTCAAAATAACCTCTCCACAACGACCAGTTAAACAACAAATGACCAACGGTGAATACAAGACACTATTCTTAATGTAAATGGTCACGAATCTAGATCCGTACCGCGCGTTGATGGTCTGTTTCTGTTGATTTATGTTTCATTCCCTATTTCCCAATTCCCAACAATTGACTTTGTTTGCCCTCCCCCACATTTTCCATAAACTATTATTTTTTAAATGCTCCTGGAAGGTCTGCATATTCAAAAACTCATTTCACAACAATAATTTATGCCAAAATTTGGGGTGCAAACGGAGTAAATTAGGGGGAATTGGAAAAATAGAGAATTGATATATTTTGATTGAGTTATGTATTGATATGCTACAATAAATATTTTCAAAATAAAAATAAAATGTTGCAACTCCTGAAAGAAAAAGAAAAGAAAAAAAAAACAGGTGTCATATTACATCCCTACCTCCCCATAACGGTCACCTCTCTACAGCGGCCACTTTCCTCTGTCGCCAGGGTTGCCGTTATGGAGAGGTTCAAATGTGTATAAAAACCAACTATGGGAGTTAGCGTCCGGGAGTTAGCGGCCATAACAACCTACATTTGTCACGCAAGAGAACAGAAATATTTGAGACGTGGTGTCACGTTACATGAACATTGTTACTAAGAAAACGTTCCATATCTTGGTTCGTAAAGAGGGATCCGTTATCCCGGGTTCGTTATGTCCTAAAAACGAACTACTACGAAACTGATTGAAGCACGAAGAGTGCTTTAAGCTTTGTTTTAAAGTATTGTCCAGTTTTTAATGCCAGAAAGAGGATATATTTAGATATTTAGACCGGAGTTAACTTCTGTCATTTTGAGTAAACGCAATAGGCGTACTTTAGTTGCACGAGAAAGAAGTTCTCTGACAAATGGATACATAAAATATATCCACACCACTGTTATCCACGAATATGGGAGCCAGTTTATCAGGCGGACCCTGTAAAGAAAGATACAACAAATTTAATACGGCGAACATACGTCTGATCATGAGAGAACGGACGGACGAGCGAACGAACGAACGAATGGACGAGCAACCGAACGAATGAAGGAACGAGCGAACTCAAGAATAAATTTACCAAGCTTAGTTTAAAAGGAATTTTATTACTGAGATACATCACAATTCTTCTCTCTTACCTTCATTGTCAGCCGTCTAATGGTCTGTAGTCTAAGTGTTTTCCATGCTCAAAAGTTTCCTTCTGTAAATACTTCAGGTTCTGTGACACGGTTCACTGTCTCGTGTAATTCCACTCACCGTTTTTGAAAATAGTTGCGAGAAATTTGCATGGTATCTTGCACGGTGTAACAGCACTTTTACGAGAAACTCTTCCTTTAACACAGACTCTCTTATTATATTGAGCATTGTCATCGTGATGTTCTAAGTCTCTAGAAAGATTTTGCACACCACAAATTCATTTTAATGCATAGCCTCTAGCAAAATTTTGCACACCACAAAATGCACTTTTAAAATTCATTTTAATGCATAACTCCTACATAAATACAGATATAGACCTCTGTTCTGAGTAAAAAATTGGATTATTTTTTTTATTGCGTCTCGATTTCAATTTACCTGTCTTTCCCCGTGTTCTTTATTATGCTGTTACTGGTCGTTTTTGTTGATGTTTTTCCTTTTTGAGGAAATAAATAATCTACATGCCATTTTCCAGTATTTTACAACTTTCATAATTGGTATATCACCTATTTGAAGAATGTATGTATGGTGCATTGTTTAATTGATTCTTTTAAAACCACTATTCTAATTATCATCATTATTGTAATCATAAAATGTCATTAGAGACGTCGGTATCGTCTGTATGACGTCATCATTAATGACATCACCCTTAGCACTATTGGCTCCATCATCGGTATTGTCTTTTGCTGGCATAATCATCATTATCTCGTATTTCCTAATCATTGCCGATAACGTCATCATCGTCATAATCATCATCAACATCATTGTCATCGTCATCATCATCATCATCAGCATTGTTGTCGTCCAGATCTTCATCGTCACCGTCATCACCATCATCGTTATTGAGTTTATTGACATCACAAATGTTGTCATTACCCGTTCTCTTATCACCATGATCATAATAAACCCCTTCAAACCAGACAAACATCCCATATAACAGCCCACTTTCATTCTAAATTCAATTCATATTTCCCTGCTCGTACTTGAACACCACACTGTACATATCGCCTCCAAGTCTTTGAGCGAGCCAGCGGTTCTTGATAACGGCCATTTTTATAGAATCACACGTGAACTTCGCCTCGTAATTTGTATGGATGGCCCTGAGAAAAGGAAATGACGTTTCAACACGTTTCTAAGACTGCAAATTAAGAGTCCCTGTCCATAAATATGGAAAATAACTCGGCAGGGGTCGAAAATTCGATTTCGTTCATCTTTTTCTGGTAGATAGGCTAGGGCATGACAAAAACTACTGGATAGTTTTTTTGGCAAAATATCCTTTTATTTCAAAGAAATATGCAAATTACCAAATTCCGTTAAAATCGTCATTTGACGCACCATTTTATTAAACAAGTTTGAGAGCTTCGCATGCAAAACCACATCATTCTTCCGTCTTTAAAACACCCAAATATTTTTGTGCAATGTTTAAATGTGTACTGGGCTGATTTTAGGGAATGTTGCGTTGTCTTTTCGGGTGCAAAATAATTGAATTTCGAAGTATTTTATTTACTTAAAAGTACTTCGTGAATATAATTAATTTTCACCATGTGCGAAACCTTCAAATGGATTGAGCGTCCGGTGGTTGAATCGCAAAAGGATGGTCTACTGATTCCTGTAAAAATGTCTTTGGGCAAATGATTGTGAGCGACGCGATAGCTTTTCAAAGTACGTCAAAAATGCAAATATTTGACCATCCGTCGTCAAATTTCAGTTTACGGGTTAGACGTATATTTTAGCATGCGCCAAATGACTTGACCTATATTAAGTTGAAATAGACACAGAGCTGATAATTTCGAAATGTTCTAACCTTATTTGCTAAATAAATAAATAAAAGGATATTTTGCCAAAAAAAACTATCCAGTAGTTTTTGTCATGCCCTAGCCTATCTACCATAAGAATATGAACGAAATCGAATTTTCGACCCTTGCCGCGAAATTAAGAATTTGTCTGATTTTTACAGGCAGGCACTCTTAAGTAGAAACGACATTCACCTACCTTCCCATTCCCTCCAAGATTAAAAGATCTGCATCTCTACATTTCAGAGCAAGTTCAGTATTTACCCTCCTGAAAAAATACAAACAAAATTTATCAGTTTTTACCCTTTTCTATAGACATGATGGGGCAATGTACTCATTTTCACACTTTTTTGCTCCACTTAGTTAGTCAAATGTCAAAGCTTATACAGAAGTTTTCTGATAGAGAGCTACCATGTTGCGCATTTGGTTCGATCCCCGGAGGAGAGGGGGGGGGGGGGGTTACTTTCAGAAAACTTCAGTAGGCGTGCGGCCCGCTTACCAAAATCTGCGATTTTCCTAGTCTCCTCCGCAGCCGTTTTTTGGGATGTCACGCAACGCTCCCCCCAAAGAAACGGCCGTTTCTTTGGGGGGAGCGTTGCGTGACATCCCAAAAAACGGCTGCGGAGGAGACTACGATTTTCCCTGCCCTATTTATGACCGGACCAAAAATTCGATACCCTATTTATGACCACTGCGGCTGACACAGTTGCCCTAAACATAGTTTTTGAAGGGCTTTTGTTTATAGTGTTATCAATAATGATGAAAAAGTAGCTTCATCTTAACAACTTACCCAATTCAAGACTACAAAAGCCATACTCTATTTAAGACCAAAATGGCTAAAATCGATACCCTATTTCCGACCAAAACGGCTGAAAAACCATACCCTTTAGGGCCGCACATACCTATAAAAATCATATAAAGCAGCCATAGGGTTTTTAATTTGATGATAAACAGGAGAATAAAATCAACATACCTGCAGTCCAAACAAGGTGAACCAATCCCTGATTCCATAAGGACTAACTGCTGTTCCTTATATGCAGTCCTAATTCAAAACAAAGCGAAATGTAAGTTTTCTTGTCAGTAGCCAGCTCTCGTGTAAGTGCATGGAGGGGGGGGGGGGGGGGGGAGCAGGGGGAAAGGTGGGACGAAAATAAAGGAATGTGGGAGAAGTGGGCAGAACAACGGCGATTGTTATGTAGGACAGTGGCACAAAAAACGCAACATATTTAAGGGATAAATTATGACCAAAGATAAATTTCCGCACAAATGTTTTAAAAGTTCACTGAGCAACAAGACGGTATATGATCAGCCACGACTCCCTCACCTTATTTCTGGACATAAATCCGCTACTTTCTCAGTCAAGATAACAAGTTCACTGTACATGACGTCATTCAGGGCTGGATACGAGTTAGCGGCCATAACAACCTACACATGTCACGCAAGGAACAAAAACATTTGAGACCTGTGTCACGTTATACAAAACATTGTCACCAATAGAAGCGTAGAGGGGGATTCGTTATATCCTGAAAACGAGCTACAAAGAAACCAATTACACCACAAAGAGTGCTTTAAGTTTAGTTTTTAACTTTCTGCTTGGAAATGAGGATGTTTAGCTAAAAGAGAACAGAGTAAGTTAACTTCTGTCCATTTGTTCGCTGACACGGGTTTAAAGTCAAATCATCTGTTTAAGTAGTAGAGGTACCTTGGTCCCACGAGAAAGAAGTTCTCTGACAAATGGAAACATTCCTAAAATAATATCCACACCACTGTTATCCACGAATATGACAGCCAGTTTATGAGGCGGACCCTGTGAAGAAAAAACAGCAAATTTTAATTTTTTTAGTAGGAGAAAATATGTATGAGAAAATGGACGGACGAGCGTTAGCCTGCGAACAGGCTCCCAAGGAGCAGGCTAGACGAGCGTACGAACGAACTAAGTAACGAACGAACGAACGAGGAAAGGACGAGAGAACGAACAAACGAACGAACGAACGAACGAACAAATGAACGAGCGAACGAACGAACGAACGAACGAACGAACGAACGAACGAACGAACGAACGAACGAACGAACGAGGAAAGCATGAAAGAACGAACAAAGGAACGAACGAACGAACGAACGAACGAACGAACGAACGAACGAACGAACGAACGAATGAACAGACAAATGAACGAACGAACGAACAAACGAACAAATGAACGAACGAACGATGAACGAACGAACAAATGAACGAACAAATAAACGAACGAACGAATAAACGAACGAACGGACGAGAAAAGGACTAAAGAACGAACAAGCAAGCGATCGAAGGAATGAACGAACGAAGGGAAAAGAAGACTGACCTCTGAATAGAATGAAATAAAGAACTGACCTTTGACCTTTCAATCCAGGTATCAAGGTCATCTCTTAACCAAGGGCGAGCTGAAAGACCATGATAGAACAAAAATGTAAAGACTTACAAACTTTTTAAAACGTTTTTGAGGTATCAGCACAGACGTTAGCTCCTTGTTGGGTTTAAGAGTGCTCTGCTGTTCGTAACATTTACAAGAAATACCTAAAAATCCCTCTAAAATGCAATGTAAAGTACCAATCCTGAAATTCTTTGCCACGTATGCTGACAAATGCGAAAACTATTCAAGTTGAATTATAGAATAAAAGTGTGCAGCTTCACTTGTTTGCCTACCTTGTAATTTGTTCATGGCTGATTCGAAGTCAAGTTGACCTCCTTCCATGAGCCTGCAAAAAAGAAAAAGTAGCTTGAATGCAATGGAGAAAAGTAGCGCTGTGCACAAATATACCCGTACACCACTAGGAACAAGTTTAGCAATATTCCACAATTTGCAAGAACGAGAAACGACTTCCAGTAAGAAATGAAAGAGATTAGCTAAAAGCAGGAATTGATTTACTAGATAACAATTGTACATCTTACTTTGCAACCTCCTTTGCACCCCAATCAAAAACATTCCCCGCTATTATTCCTTCAATGAGAGCGTGCTGCCGTCGTTTCCATGGCAACGCGTCCAGTTCTTCGAGTCGCTTGGACAGCAGAAGAAGCGCAGCCTCGTTTTCCTCTTGCTTCACCTGAGGATTAAAAGGGCGAGAAAGTAGGCGCTCGCCAAAAATGGCGGGATAAAGAGAAGCTCGCACAGGACAGTTAAGAAATGTATTAAGATGTGCAACGAACGTGCAATGCCATTTTACTGTCCATGCTAAGTGCTATAACTGTTTAAGAAACGCCTGCATAATCTCGTAATCAATCAGATAACAGCTAATTCTTTTAAGCTCACCGAAAGCGAAACCAAAACTGAGTTGGATTTCACAGGCGCGTTTTTTCCCGCGCTTTTTATATGGCCATGTCATTTTTAGTGCTTTGGGCAACTTGATTTTACACAAACTAGTCTAAAACTGGCGACGACACTTCTGGAAAATGGCTTAAAATCGTTGAATGATAGAAAAAAACACAACCAAAATCAAAAAGGTAAACAAGGCGGATGGATGCACAAAACTGAATAAGATTGGAAAAGATTGCAAACATTGTAACTTACTTCAGCGTACGGGTCAGGAAAACTGAACTCGTTAAGATACTGCTCTCTAACGTCTAACAAACTCCGCACATTCAGAGTTCCATAGGCCCTGCGAGAATGAAAATCAACTGACAGCTAGTAGTGTGACAGAGGACATTTTTTAAATTCAGTTCGTTTGTCGGAGGCAAAATTACTCGGAGGATTCTATGAAATTTTCCCGAAGACCTGAAAGATTTCTCAAGTGGCACGAAGATTTCCGAGGATTCCCGTAGACGAGCTGAGAGATTCCAAAATGATTCGAGAATTTATCGAAAGTCACAATAAGTTTCACTGCATGTTTTTCATATACAGCTTTTCATATATATAGTCTCCTGAGAATTTCCGAAGATCGTCTGAACGAAGTTCTGGTCATACTGGTATCACCCCTGTTACGGTAAACGAGTGTTTGTATCCTTGGGAGTTCGACAAGCTGTTCCCTTTTTTCACAACATTACGTGATGCAGAACAAGCGACTTACGCCGGCTGTTGCTTGAGAACACTGAGGCGAAGTCGAAATTTGTTGCTAAACTTTTCTGCTCTTTCTTTGGCATCCGGGGCGTCTGGTTGGCTGGCAATTGCACGCTCAACCACCTGAAATAATGTACAAGTAGAGTTAAAGCCTGCATGGGCTTTTTCTACTTATAATTAGCCAGTGTATTCTTTTAATAGTTCTTTAACAACCCTAGAAGAATAGCAAAGCTTACTTTGTCTAATGCGTCCTCAAAGCATTTGAGCCAGTAATCTCTAGCCTCCGTGTCCACAGTAAGGTCTTGTGTATCAGGGAAATAGTCACTGTGAGAGGCGAGGAGAGGAAATGGTACCAGAGTGTGAGTGAATTGGTCCATCTCCAACACATCATACTGAAAAGAAACAGACAGTCAGTCAAGCCAGACAGTCACTCAAGCCAGACAGACAGACAGACAGACAGACAACCTTTATTTAAAGCACGATTAAAAATTAAAGCTCCGGACAGCCGTGTACATTTAGCTTGCCTTAATTTGTCCATCTTACCAAAGCTCCGTCAGGTATCCGAGTATTGATCAAATCAGAGGAGCGTTTTGCAGATGACAGGCCTGAACTGCCAGCGTAGTTCTCCCGCCATGTTAAAACGTCGAGATTCCCTAATCTGAAGTCCACTGCAACAAGGAGAGTGAAATATTTTCAAAACGTGGACATTGTTGAAGGATTTGGGGTAATCCAAAAAGCAACCCTGAGAAAGTAGTTACCTCGAATGTACCATTTGAACTGGTTTGTAAATAAAATAATTGAAGTAACAGAGCAGATAAACCAAGCTTTGCCAAGCAGATGTGGTATTTGTTTTAGGATAAGCCTTACTCCAGACTCTAATGAAATGTAATGAATATAGTTATTCATTATAGTTATATATTATAGTTACTCTACGTTATTTTCAACAAGTTTTATCGTTTTAAACCAAGAGGGGATCTTCCGCGATGTTTTATAAAATAGAACGCGCTGCGTTAAGAAAGAGAGTAGAATTTTTTCTCTCACAGCAAGCCCGATGTGAAATATGTCAAACACAAAAGAATGGTTTTACCACATTTCCAAACACCGAGAAGAGAGTTGAAAATACGACGCGTAGCGGAGTATTTTTGACGAACGTTGAGGTGTTTGGAAATGTGGTCAAACACTGTCTCGAGTGTTTGATATATCTTCTCAATCGAAACTTAATTAAGGAGAAAACGGAGAAATAAAGGAGTCAACGAAATGATAAAAGAGATCGACGGTGAAGGACCTAAACATACCATCTTCCTCGACTCCTTTCAAAAATGCTCCTATGGCCCCCAGGTACCCTTCATGTCTAAGAAACAGTGCCTGCTGGCTTCCCTTAAAAGATTACACAGGAATTAGCAAAGAAAACGTTTTTAATCAAAAAAGCTCATAAACTATATCAATCTGTGGAGAAAACAAAGATTAGAATTGTACCACGATAGTACAAGTGACAAAGCCTAATTAAGAAAAATTTAATAACTGTCAACTATTTTCCTAACATAATGATCTCTTACATATACTGTGCATTAATTTTGTATTTCCTTTCCTAAAGCAGTTTCGTTAAACGGTGCTTGCAATTATTTTGTGCAAAAGCATTAGCTAGTGGGATTCGACTTGAAAGTTTTAATTGAACTAGACCAAGTGCCCAGCCCTGTAAAACTTACTAATCCAGGCGATTTCAATTCCACAACTGATTTTCAATTCAACTGCACACTTGAGCTGGCTAGATTTAAAATATGGTTTAGGGAATAGGGAACTGAGTACAGGCAATCTTTTAAACGGGAAGATGATCTTCCAAAGCGGTAAATCGTTTAAACGAAGAATCCTGTAAACTGATGTGAACCTTCAAAATGAGGAATCATTTGTCCGTTCTCTGTTTTAAAGTAGGCCTGCTGATTATTTGGTTTGAATTGAAGCAAAATTTTTTTTGAAATTAAAAAAGCAATCTCAACCTTAGTGTTACTATTTCCTTCAAATACAATTTGAAGTTCACATACCTTCGACCAGTAGTTTATACCAAAAGAAATAGCCCGCATTGTGACAGAGTTTCCTCTGATGAAATACCCGCTGAAATAGATTTTCTTCAGTCCGTTTAGTCTTGCATAAAGAGAGGCAATCTAATTAATAAGGAAAGATATGATCAGTCTTTTTAATTTGCCTCCTTGATAGCTGGTTTGAAATCTTCAGTGAAAATCTAACATTTCCTTCTCAGTCAAAACTTAATTAACTAACAAAACTTGTCAATCAGAGAGAGCAAAAGAACGAAAATTATCAACTTGGGATAACGTTACACTGTCCCCGACTTTTCTAAAACAATATTGTTGGGTAAAAAGCAGCCAAACTTGCGTTCAGTAAGTCCCAAAGATGCTCTGATCTACTATTTAGAAAGTCGAACGTAACAGCTCGCTGTCAGATTGCATTCATACTTTACAACAATTCCACAAACCTGCCCAATGTCGTTACAGATCATATGAAGAAGACTTTTTGCTATATCAGCTTCTGCGAACTGAGCAGCTGCGAGAAAAGAAAACAGTACATGTATAAGCAGGTTATTGCTTTTAGTACAGTCATGTTAGCACACGCTGTGTTCGGGCGATCGATTTTGTTTTGACTCTTCGTAAAACCCGTCGTCGCCAGATCCAAAGTGACCAAATCTGACCAATCATAACGAACATATGAAGGCAAAGAACCAATCAAAACTTGAAGCAAACACATGAGAGCCGTGCCGAGCGCGGGAAAATGGAAAATGGAAAAGGGAAAATGTGCGACCGCCCGGTGTCAAGGGCGGGAAAACACACGTAAGCCACATTATTATATAGCTAGCTCCGCGAGGGGGCAAGATGAATCAAATCCTGCGCTGTGATTGGCTACCCGCGCGGGCAAGATGGAGCTATCTTGCCCGCTCGGGACTACCCGCCGTGTCCCGCGAGAAAAATTTCCCCGAAAGCAATATAATAAATCCTTTATTGATCAAGCTTGTTCGGCCAAGATGGCTCGATATTGGCCTCGTTCTTTTTTTGCGAGTTTATGGACCGAGACGGAGTCCATAAACTCGCAAAAAAAGAACTTAGCCAATATCCAGCCATCTTGACCTCACACTTGGTCAATAACCCATATTTATCATTAGTTCTGTTTGACTCCTGATTGGTCGAAAAGGAGGATTTAATTTCGCCACACAATCGAGAAACGCTTTTAATTTACAAACAAGGAGGAATCCTCCGTAGGAAAAAAGATGGCGACTGGTACATTTACCCATAGTTCTTAACGCACGAAAAACGTAACAACGTTCATAAAAACCTACAGAAACGATACAAAATCTTAATGAACTTAGTACAGGAACAAATGTTGTAAAAGTTTGGCTTTCTTTGTGCCTTGAAGGCTCTGTTAGGTTCGCAAGGCATTGTGGTAAAATGTACAGCCGCCATCTTTTTTCCTACGGTGGATTCTGAGCACTGATTTTCACAAACCAGTATGTTGGTCGTCCCTGGGTGATCTCACAGTCTTTCCGAAGCTGCTGGCTGTCAAGTCTCCTGGAAGCTTCAAAGCATCGTACGCGCCGCCGTAGATGTCTTTTACCTTAAAATAAAATACTCCTTGATTACTCTCTCTTAATCAGCTTACAAAATTCCACCACTGCAAAGCTATACAACTTCCTTACCAGCATATCTACACTTTGGTGGTGACCTTTCGTTGCAAGCTCAAGCAACTCGTCGAAACCCTTCAATTTCAAAGTTCAAAACAAGAATTTATGAGCTCTCTGCCGTTACTAAATAAAATCTTAAAACTTAATATAAACTTCTATAAGTTAACTAACAAGTTTTTACGAGTAAAAATCGGAGCGGAGACTGCGAGCAATCTAGCGAAGGTCCCCGAGGGAATAACGAAAACGAACGAGCGGAGGCGCAGCTCTGTTCGTCTGCGCTCTTCACCGCGGATTTCCGGGCAAACTAGAGAAACTTCTTGCAATCTAAGATCCGGAGTACCACTTCCATGACCAATTGGAGGTTGATACTTGCTTAATACGTTAGTTAATTCAAAACTTCAATAAGTCAATAGCAGGTAACTTAACCGCTACAGCAAATTTGAAAAGCTACTATCTCAGTACCTTAGCACTTGTGAGGAGGGAACCCAGGCCCCAGAATGTTCCTCCACCCATGCTCGTGCCACCAACTCGTTCAAACTTGTTCTCGGATTCCACCTACAGATAATACGGGTCATGTAAGTAAAAGCAAAATTCTATTAACAAGTCTTCTGAACTATTTACATAGCTTTCAAAGAGCTAATCGTGGACTCAAAGACGTATTCTTGTAATTGTAAAAGTGAGACTAATTCTATGTTCTACAAATTGACAGCTGTTTCAATTGTTCCCTGAAACAAGACCACATTGTTGAAGCTGGGCCTTTTTTCATTACTACGAGATTGTCTTGCGCGGTCCTTTATACACCTTAGTATGACTTCTTGGGAAAGATCCTACAGTGTTCTTCTCAAACTCATTAATTTAAACTCATTAATTTAAACAAAGGAAATCATTACTGTGACGGTGTTTGGATATCTGGTCTTAATTAGCATAGATTTTAAGATTTTAATTCTCCATTTCCTCCTTAGGTTTAGTTTCGATTAAGAAGATATATCAAAAACTCAAGACAGTGTTTGACCACCTTTCTAAACACCACGAAGAGAGTTGAAAATATGACGCGCAGCGGAGAATTTTTGGAAATGTGGTCAAACACTGTCTTGAGTGTTTGATATATTACTGGAAGGCAAAATCTTTTCAATGTTATAAAAAAAACCTCTTCACAGTTTCTGACGCTATTGGGGAGGTAAAGACAGTACAGCGATACTTACAGTATTTTTTACGGAAAAGTGGGACATTTGATGCTCAATGATTTGCGGCAATTTTAAATCCGAAATATTCTTGGATAACATACAAGTTAACAGTACGAGGTAAAACATTTCGTTGGTCAAATTCAAGGGACGGTGTCAGGAATTATCTTTTTTGTTTCCCAGGCAATAATCTTTTCATCGACTTTCTCACAGACTGCAATGTACAGTTTCCAGACAAATGCAGGGAAAGTATTCTATAAATCACATTTTGCGCTTCCTTAGGTCCTCTACATTTCTCAAATTGCATCAGTAAAATCTTTTGCATGATATCTCAAATTTTGTACTCATTTCATACATGTACGTGTTTCAGAATTTGAATTTCGCAAAAATTGTTGAGCAAAGCCCGGCGCTTTCCATTTAACCAAAAATTGCGAAAATTTCAAAATGGGTACCGTGCAAATGGTAAGAAAATTTCCTGAGAAAGTTTCCGGAAAACTCGGAAGTTTTTGAATTTCCGAAAAGCGAACCGCAAATTCCGGTAAGTAATGCCCCAAAATTTTGGTATACCTCGCAAGGTTGTCCTCTTTTCCGGAAATTCCAGAGAATGCTGTTCCATTCCACTGGAAATTTCCGGAACGTTTGGTCGCATGGAAAGAACCCTAGGGTTTCCAACTTTGCCTCATACGTTTACTGTGCTTTTCGCCCAGTCAAGATGGCGTTATCCTCGACCACCCAGGGACTGCTAGTCGGGACAATGAGATATTTTCGGGCGAAAGTTTACTCTACCGCTCTTGAAGTTAACTTTCGCCCGAAAATATTGCATCGTCCCGACTAGCAGCCCCTGGGTCTCCGAGGATGAGATGGCGTCAGACACTGTTTAACGGTCTGTGTGCACGTTAATTACCTTGATCATACTGACTCCAGAGCCAATATTTACTATGAGGTAGGGAAATATTTCTGAATGATTAAGATCTTGGAAGACGTATGGAGGACTTTGCTCTTTATGAAATGCAAACACTTCATTAGAAATGTGTTTCAACAGAAAGTTTCCACCTCTGATGATGCATTCAATTTCATCTTCTTTGTCGACCCTGAGTTGAACAAAAATTAGCTTGTGTTTAGTTCACAGATTTATCCATCTGGTCATTCCTCTCTTTCTCACCCGTTCTCCATCCCTCCCTCTTCCTTTCCTCCCTTCCTCCCTCCCTAACTTCATTCCCCTCGTCCATCTGTTCGTTCATTCAAGCCATCTATTTATTCCTATTCCTCTGGCCCTTCCTCCATCTCCTCCTCTCGCCCATATGCCCATTCCAGTATTCCTCCCTTCATCCCTATCCCTTACTCTCCTACCCTCTCTTTTATCCATACCTCTATTCTCCTCTCAACCCATCCCTTCACCCTCCATCACTCTGTCCATCCATTCAACCATCCACTCCCTTTCTTCATTCCCTCTCTCCCTCCCTCCACTCTCCCCTTCCACTCCTTCTTTTCACTTGCACCCTCCACCCAAGCCTATCTTTTTCACTCCCTCCCTCCCTCTTTTCCCTCCCTCCATTTCCTCCCACCACTCCCACCCTCCTTTTCCTCCTAACACTCCTTCACTCCAATAATTTATTAATCTCCAGTCCCCCTCTCTCTGCCCCATCCTACCTATCTACCAACTCTCTCTCACTCTACATTCCCACCCTCCACTCCTTCCTCATACCCTTCACTAACTCCCTCCACTTCCTCCCTCCCTCCTCTCCATCCTTCCTCCACTTCCTCTTTCCTCCACTCACTCCTTCTTCCACTACCTCCACCACTCTCTCTCCTCCACTCCCTCCTTCCCTCCACGCACTGCTCTCTCCCTGTACTCCTTTCATCCACTCCCTCCATGCCTGTCTCTGTCCACTCCCTTCCCACCTCCCTTCATTCCCTCACTATCCATTCCTTCCTCCTGCCCTTTCTACCTCCTTCTTTCTTTCCTTTGTTAATCTATTTTGCTGTCTATCTTCGAGCTGTACACTGTATACAGTATATCTACTAATCTAAAATAATAAAAAAATTCTTCTATGGTACCTGACACCAAGTTTACTTGTAAGTAAATCCATGTATTTGTGTGCTCCACCACCTTTTAAAGAAAATAAATGTGCTTACTAAAAAATAGTGGGCCTGGGGTCTTGAAAAATGAAAACAACTAAAGGTGATTTCCGCAGAACATTTGAGTGAGAATGGCAAAAAATTAAGTAACCAAAAAATACTCATGGCATGGTAATATTTGGAATATAGTTAAGAAGAACTTATTGAGACTTAAGCTCTCAAGCTGACCCTGCAACAGAAAATTAAACTTGAAGTTATCCATATTTCAATCAAAACAGATGTTTCGCATTAGAAAACACAATAGCACAGTCGTGCTTTAAGCATTTTTACGAGGTTTGATTTTAACTTTCTTGACAATGCTTCAGAATTCAATCGTGGGGCCACTTAGAGAAATGAACTTAATTAAGTGAGCTGTTTTAAATAGTATTCCAAAAGTTGCTGTGCTATGAGTAAATTTTTAGTAAATAATTTTCGTACTTATTGCTCAAACTTTGAGCAGAATTCATCTTAATATCTTAAAGATTGAAGTTATGACAAGAGAGGACACTCTGGGCTTGAAATAACTGCCTTTCGTTTCCTTTCTGAGAGTTTTGGAGCATTCAGTTTGTATCAAAAATTCAAGTGATGGTCTAAAAAAGACCATAGGCATATGGGCACTTTCGCGCTTGGGGGGCAGTGACCTCTTGCCCTAAAAATCTATGCAATGCCCAAATGCGTGATTGTTGAAATCAGGATGCAAATGCACTCAAATTGCATGAAAAACAAAAACGTTCACAATTCCCACATCTAATGAAACTGCTATACCATGTTCCATGAAATTTTTGCGGGATTTTAATTTTGCAAATTTCGGAGTTTTTGAGTTTTTCGCAGTAACAAATTTTCGCAAATTTGGATTTCAGACTTTACTCTCACTAGGAGTAAAGTCTGAAATCCAAATTTGCGAAATCCCTGAAAATTATTCCTAGGACCAAGGAATAATTTTCACAGATTTCATGTACAGTACTTGAAAGTAACAAAAACAGAAGCCATATGGTCGTTTTGGTTACACTGTTTGCAACCAATTTCATTGAAATTCAGCAATGTAAATAAAAGGAGTAAATTTTTGCGGGATTTTTTTGGGCGGGAGTTTGTTTTCATGGGATTTAATTTTTGCAGATCAACAAAAAATCCACGAAATTCACAAAAATTGGATCCTACAAAAATTTTATGCCACATGGTAATTCCAAAAATAGTTATATTCAAAGCTTGCATGTATACTCAATCAATCATACTCTAACAACAGTCTCAATCCGAATAAAAGCAAAACCTTATTAAAAGTTAAAGTTCTAAAAAAAGCAACTAACTAGAAACTTTATTTGTGAGTTTTGGAAATCACGCCAACCGCATTATTTTGCATTGTTTTCTCACAAGTGTCCATGCCCAAATCATGAGCATTTTGCCTGAAAAATGACATAATTTCTGTAGCTGGGGGGGCTGCAGACCCCCTCACCCCCCCCCCTCCAGCTCTCACGCCTATGTGTTTTACAGTATCTAGCATTTTGAAGTGCAGATTTAAGATCATTATGGTTAAAACAAAGCCATCTAACTAATAAATATGTTTATCGAGGAGGCAACACGTGAATGAAATCCCAATTCATGCCGCCAGATCCAAAATAGTAAACTGTATTTTCAGGGCAATCAAATGCATCTACGTAGCGAATCAAGACAGCCTACCTGTGGCTTTGAGTGCTCTGTCTTTGTATGTCGCCGATAAGATGTTTTCTTGGATGAAATTGATGCACATTTCAATGTACTTTGTTTCAAACTTGATGAAGTGCAATCTTATACTGGGTTCTTGATCTTCCTTGATCTCATAGATATGACCAGGCTAAAAACATAACATGCGTCAATTTGTTAGTTGCAAATTTGTTTTGGACTAGATACAGTGAGTGGAGGCACAGTTGCATCGTAGTCAATGTGCTCGCCTCTGGATCAAGCGGTCTGGTTCAAGCCCTGGCTGGGGAGATTGTATCGTGCAGTTCCAGAAAACATCCATATACCCCCCCCCCCCCCCCCACAGAAGGAATTGGAATTTCCTGTGGGGTGGGGGTCTCTGTAAGACCAAAACCTTTTAAGAAATGTATGAAACATAATTGGAATTTCCAGAGGGGTGAGGGGTTCTTAGGAAAAAATACCTTCCGTGGGAGAGGTATGGATCTTTTCTGGAATTACATATTGTGTTCTTGGGCAAGATGCTTTACTCTCAAAGTGCCTCTCTCCACCTAGGGGTATAAAAAAGTAACAGCAAATTTAATGAAGAAGACAGGCATCCTAAAATTAATGAAATTTCAAAGTTTATACCACTTTCTCATGATCTTCATCATCACTCTTGCTCGAAGAAGAGCTGTAATGCCGCTTTCTAATGTTTCTCACTTCAGACATGTACGCCACCTTAGCCAAAGATCCACCTGTGAAGATGAAATTGTGACAACTATGAACCAGTACCAGTGATGGATCTACCCTATCCCGCTACCTCTCTTCCCCCAGAACTGGCCACTGAGTACTGTTTACAAATATTTCAGCATATGAAGTCAGTGTCCATGTCAGCGTGACCTATTCATTCTTAGATGAAAAGCTGGAGCTGGCTAGATGATCACTAACAGTTTATTCGTTCTTGCTGCTCCATATTTATGGAATAGTTTGCCAGCTGAATTACGTGATATTCAGTCATTAGCTACTTTTAAATGTAAGCTGAAAACTTACTTATTTCGTATAGCTTTTTAAGTGTATCTTGCTTGATATTCACTCTTATTAGTATTACTAATTAAGTTTATTATTGCAAATATTCTATTTTATTAATATACATGTAATTAGTTTTACAAGTTTGAATTTTATTGTAGTAATTTATTGTGGGCTGCAGCAGCAGCTGTGGCCAAGAATAGGGACAGATGGTGAGCATTCATCTCCGGCCCTATCCCCCACTCGGGGGCAAGAAACTAAGCTAATTTAAGTTGTAAAGCGCTGTTGATCAGTAAATGTAAATAGCACTCTAGAAGTTATTAAATTATTATTATTATTATTATTATTATTATCATTATTATAATTTATTGAAAATAGTTCTGATAAAGACAAAAACTAGAGCTAAGCTTTATTATTATTATCATTATTATAATTATATTTTGAGAAAAATTAACAGCACTTACCAATATCGACAGCGAATACCTTAGCATTTTTCAAGTTTCGAAACACCTCAGGCAAAGAAATGCTTTTTGCATAACCCGGTGTACTTCCTTGTGGAGCTTTGGAGTCCATAATCGTGTCTCAAGATGTGATCGTCACGTGCAAAACTTACGTAAGATCTTTGAAGAATCTCGTTCAAAACATCACTATTCCATCCGCCATATTGAATAATAATGTGAGCCAGCAAGTTGCCAGCAGTACAGCAGCTCGGCTCCAGACTTCTCCTCTCCTGAGATTCTCCATGTGCTTGGATCGGAAGTTTTCCAACGTTTTCAAACGTTTGTTTGTGCTGGCGGTCTTAAAACAAAACGCAAAATGAAAGCAGTGTGTTTGTAATAACTGACGTGGCAGTTTTTATTCTCCTGATTGCATTTTCTTCTCTAAGTACCTGGAGATTTATAGAGAGCAAAGCACGTGTTGGAACTTTACCAGCGTTATTTTGAGAATACGTAGAGATCTTGGCGAGCAAGATGGTTATAATGACATCATTTCCTCCGCCTACTGAGGGTTTGCACCATGTCCAAGAGAAAACGGAAGCTTTTGTCCACGATAAATCATACGGAGTGGGAACTTTATACATAGCATCTGAGTAAGCCATTAAGATAAATTAAAATTTTGGGTCCAGATTTATTTTGATAGTGATGATGATGACGATGAAAATGATGGTTGACACGTAAATCATTGGCAATGACAATTATGACAACAATTAACTGAGGCTCTTCATGGTTCAATTTCTAGTCAAGGCGATAAGTAAATATCAATAATTGGGTCATGTGTACTAAAGGCATCCACAATCCCGTGTCAATCAATGCCCTTGATTGACATCTTGATGGGTACTTGATTGACATCCCTCTTGATACACTCGTTCAACACTTGTTCAACAGTCGGCCGATAGTTGGTCAAGTGTCAGCTGACTCATGTGCATCGATCGGAAATTAGGCAACTGTTGACCAAGATGTCAATGGAGTGTCAATAGAGTGTCATCTGAGGTGTGGATGGAGTGTCAATCAAGTATCAGTCGAGGGTTGATCGACAGTATTGATCGAGGGTATCAATAGACATTGGACCACGGATGTCTTTAGTATACATGATCCAAATAATTTAAGTCAGTTTATCAGCTGGTAGATGCTGAAAATATTTTTAATACTTTTGTTTGCAGGAGACTGTCTTGGTGTGACTCATCTGGGCAAGGCTTCTCACTGGAATATCCATCAATATCTTTACATGCCATCTGCAAGGACACTTCACAGTTTCCTCACGAATGTATCTACTGTATGATGGAGTCATCTTTAAATGGTATATTCATTAAGAAATAGAAACATTTTCCGTGTTTCTATCAAGTTATAGAAACACAAATGGAAGTTTAGGAGAACGGGAATGTTGTGGGAACACAAGCCAATAGGAGAATGTGTTCACAGCTTTTTTGAGTTATCCCAAATTTTCACAAGTGTTTCTATAACTCAATAGAGACACAAAGAAAGATGTCTTCCATCTTTTTTTTAGAAAACATCCCAACGAAAATAACAAACAACATGACTATGGATTATTGAGTTCAATATTATTAGTACTTACGTATAGCATAATATTAGGTAATGTGAACTACTGTAGACAACTACAAAAACCTTTCTTTTAGATGATGAGAATGATGTTGCAAGTGATGACAGTGACGACAAAGTTGGAGAAGTTAGATTTGTTCCTGAGGACAAGTCAGCATGTAAGATACAAAAATTTAATTTGAATCATGAAGAAACTTGAAATAATTCTGATTTAAATCAGTGACCAAATGATGATACTAATGAGTGTATATAGACTTTGAATCCAGGAATTCAAAAGAAGAATTACCAGAATGGTGAAGTTAGCCCTAAGAACTTTTAGATTAGCACACATGTATATTTGCTTGAATTAATATATTAAACATGAGAGATAGTGTTTGACCACATTTCCAAATTAAACACTGGGAAGCAAGTTGAAAATATGACACATAGTAGAGAATTATTGATGAACTTCAAGGTGTTTGGTAATGTGGTCAAAAACTTTTCTTGTTTCAATTGAAAGTGATAAAACTATAAACTTAGGAGAAAACAGAGCGATAAAATCGAAAAAATCTATACTCAAGATCAGATATCCAAAGACCCCCATGGTCATGATTTCCTTTGTCTAACCTTGGTGACTTTTTGATGAGTTTGAGAAGTTGTAGATGAATGCCTTCCAATCTAACTAACCCTCGAATCTCTCTCTTTTTCAAGTGGATGTCATGTTTAAAGCTCTGTCAGAGTGTCAGGTCCTTCACCCAGACCCTCAAGAACAAGGTTTGTGGGTAGTACATTACCTTATTATAGGAAATTAATGCCCGTGTTAATTAATGTATTTGAAATTAAAGCAACTTAAATTAATGCAAATAGAAGATAAATTTACTGCACACAAAGAAAAAATAAAATCTCTGACGTGTGTAAAGGAAATTAACATGAGAGAGCGGTAAAATTTCAAAATGAGGGAAATTAACGTGTCTGCTACACCAAAAAAAAAAACCAAGGAAAAAAAACAGAATTTGCTGCGAACAGGAACCAAGTTATTTTAATACTGTAAGGCTGACAGCAAACATGAAAATTCAGTTGAAGTTCAGTGAACGATGTACTAATGTGAAAGATTGATGTGAAATGTAAAGTGCACGTATAAAATTTATTGTTTGGCTGTGTCAAGAATGTCTGGAGCGTGTCACAGATTTGGGTGAAAATAATGGTAATTTATGTCACGAAATTAACGCGCAACTTAATTAACAGCGTGGAAATTAACGTGAATTTCAAAAATTTGTGTTAATTTCATGAAGCGTTAATTTCCTATAATTAAGGTATGTGGAGCAATTTTTAATTATTAATTTTAAAAGTGTACGTTAGATCTGGTTTTGGTAACCGTGGTTGTACTCAGTTAAATTTAGCATACACTCTGCAATGTAATCAAAATTAAAATTTTGATTAGCCAAACTGAGTTTTACACACTCAAGTACTGATTAACTGCAGCTACAACATGAAGTCTTAATAACAGTAAAAATAATGTCCTTATGTCATGATGACTCTGGCAAGCATGCATGCATACTAACCCCCTTTGTTTAGTTTATTAATTTTAATTTGTTAATTTTGTTTTCCCTTTGATCAAGTTTTATTTATCAAGTTCATTTATTTTTAACTTCTTACATTGCTGTTATTTTTGTGGTTTTAGAGGAAGAAGAAGACTTTTTCTGTGACGCAGATGAAGGAGAGCTGTCAGAACAAG
The DNA here is from genome assembly GCF_042242905.1 of Orbicella faveolata. Classification (NCBI taxonomy): domain Eukaryota; kingdom Metazoa; phylum Cnidaria; class Anthozoa; order Scleractinia; family Merulinidae; genus Orbicella; species Orbicella faveolata. Next base: position 13,983,696 of record NW_028301553.1, read on the forward strand.
GACAGGTATCTTAATTTACATTCTTAAAGTTCCAACTCGAAACCCAAAATACATGCACTATTAAGAGGGGGAGGGGCAGGAGCAATTTTTATTGCACTTCCGAGGGTGGGAGGGGCTGGCAACCTAATTGAGTCTTTATTATGGAATTTTAAGCCTTAGGATTTTACAGTTGTAGTAATCATTAACATTTCTGGTGCTGTGTCATTACTGTGATTCAGAAATAACGGAATCAAAAAATTGTTTGCCACGGACATCTTCAGCTTTGTCAATATTTGTTTGATGAAAGTTTTTTCATTTTGATCCTCAACAAGTAGAACAATTCCTTTATTCATGTCTAAATCAAGCTTTGAATTTGTACTTTTGTTTTTGTACAATTTTCTGTCTTGAATTTAATGATTTTCATCATGATTGATTAATTTTTCAGGCAACACTTGAAAGACTGGAAGGTATCATGCAAATGCCGAGTCAGGAAGAATTTGTGGAAATGACATCAGGAAGGAATGGACACTACATTAACGGTCACAGCAGTGTACCAGGTACATGTAGTTTAGAGGTTTTTTTTGTATATTTACTAAATGGAATTTTAATATTTCTTTTAACCAGAGACATTAAAAGGCCCAAGTCAGTCACACATTTGTTTTTGTTTACATGTGAGAGTTTGGCTATTATGTATTATTTTATTCGGAGCTTGTCGAAACAAAGGAAATCACTGTGAAACTACTAAAGATAATCAAACATACTCTCAGGAACACAACTTATGATTTCGTTTCACCATGCAATATCAATGGTTTCGATGGCTTAAAAAATGGGGGAAGCTGACTAAGGTCCTTTAAACTGAAGTCTCTAAATGGATCTTCTTTGTTGCATGTTTGTTGTCATCGTTTTTTTTTTTTTTCCACTTCGGAAATCTAGGATTTTGTTATTTTACACATGTATGTGTGAAGATAAACAAACTCTTATGTGGGAGATGTGGTTCAGGTGGTCCCTATAAATAGCTGAGGTTTCAACTCAAACTGGAAGTTAAATCCAGGCAATAGAAGGGCTAACTTTCCTTTGTAGCTGTCATAACATGATATGTTCAAACTGAAGTCAGATTATTTCCTTATAATTAGTGATGATCTTTTCCAAGGAAATTTAATTATATAACTTTTGTTAGCAAGCTGGTATTATATTTTGTAAAGTACACTTCCAAATATGACACAATATGTTTGTTTCATAATATTTTAGCTGATGCCGAGATGGAACATAGTGGTGCAGATCAAGAACAATTTGAAGATGCCGACAAATGACACCATATTATCATATTACATGACAGCATTTCACTATCACACAAAAGCATGCAGAAGACATTTTTGTCAATCAAAATAGATGGAAGATTGATTTGTGATGCTTGACTTCATTTTGCTTCAAACATTTTAGGTTCTATCCCTGAAGGGTAGAAACAACTGTACAATATTAAAGACTCCATGTTTGGCATCTCCCAGGTATTACTTTTTCTCAGTGTGTCAAGCTGTTCGTGTACAATGTAGGTCTAACAAGGCCATTTGTTTCTTCTTAAGATGTCCAGAGGAAAATCATCAGCTATTGGTTAAGTTGTCTTGTTGTACCTCAGAATTCTTACAGCTAACATTGAAAGACCTTTGGGGCAATAACCAATGAGAGTTTGTATTTTGAACTTACAACTTAAAGGTTCATGTCTTCCCTAAAGCCATTTATCTTGTAGCAATGTTGTTATTGAGGTAATGATGTACTTACTGGACTTACCAAGTAAATAGAAGTGGTTCATCATTTAACATAAAATAACACTGATCTCCTTTGTCTTTAAAGTGTTATACAGACTTGTCCAAAACAGGTAGTCAGCGTTTTCAGAATAAAAACTTAGTATCCTTTAATTGTAATGTGTTTTGGTAATTGTGTAGAGTTGTGCTGACATTTGAACAATTAGAGTAAATGAGCCTCTGGTAGCGTGAGGAGCAAATGGGAGAAAAAGAACAGGTGCACACCATCAGCTTTTTATTTCTCTCTCCTTCATCACTTTTTTTTTTTGCCATAACACCCTGGGGGTAGTGGGCCGGTCTCTCCTCCATCTCCCACAATTTATCTTGAAACTGAGGGTATTTATGCCAGTACATTTTATAAAACAAGTCTGTGAAGAGGACCCAGTTAGAGCTGTAAACATTCATTTCTTTGGAGGTTATCAACAAAAAATAAACTGATCGATACACTCACTTGCTTATAACTTTTATGTAGAAAAATGAAATGGCTGTGGACAGACTGCATCCCAGAAGAACACCCCAAGGGGGACTACCATATAAAAGGGACGGGGCTGCCCGTCAGAAATTTTGAAAAGAACTTCTAAGAGGTACCAAGATCCTGTTTTGTGGGTGTGGCTTGATATGTTTTTCACCCCAAAGAAGTACCCATTCTAAAACAGTGCAATATCTTCTGTCATATTTTGTTTCGGCTCAATACCCTTAAAAATACTACAAAAGCTCTCGCTGTGGACCCTGTAAAGAAGTTTTATAACCACTTTTTTAACTCCTAAAAGGTACCACAAGCACCCCCGTCCTTTTCATATGGGAGCCCCACCCCCCACTCCCTGGGAGCAGAACTCCTCACCTTATGGATATTCTCTCTCTTCTTCCTGAACCCAGCTCGTACCATAGATGATATACCCTCCCCAACTACGAAAAGAATTAACAAGCTTCTCAAAGCTGTTACTACACTTTACAAAGGGCCCCTTCATTAAACCTTTTTTAATGCTAAAAAGGCTTTTTTCACGTTACTTCTGGGTAAACTTCCATTGATAGTTTATAGTTTTCTGAAGGGGAAATCTCCGTAGAATTCAAGTGAACTGGCAAGAAATGATCACCGTACTCTTGACCACTGATCACGGAAAAGGTCCATTCCCAGATCACTTCCGGTAAAGTTATTCCTTTCTTTAGCCGCAATGACGACATTTCCGGTAATTTGAACAGAAAACAAAATCGCAGAGCAGTCCGCCTGCTGGCTCATTTTCAAGATTCCCTTTACTTTGATGCCGTTCTATTGCTGTCAGAGCTTGCTGGTGGCGGCGGATCGGGAGGCCGAAGATATGAACTACTACAGAAATGCTAACAAAGATGTAGTCCCGAGAAACGGCTACAGACATCGTATAGTTAGCAAGGACATGGCCTTTTATTGCTTCGATATCTTAGAGAGCCATTTGTATCGGCTTCAAGAGCCGCCTTGGCCAAATTTCCCCAATGAAGAATTGTAAGTATGAAGCGAATTTCTTCAGTTGCTTCGCCTGAAGGTAACGATAGCATTGCTTCGCTTTGCTGCCGTTAATTTGTGGTCCTTCGAGAGGCGATTTATAAGGAAAACACCCGTTTTCCTTCTCAGAGGTTTCTTGTTTCCTGACAACAAAAGATTGTAAAGCAACACCGTTTGCGGAACGAGAATGAGCTTGTTTTGGTGGTCAATTCTAACGTTCGCACTCCTAGGTTCGAATCCACGAAGCTATCTTACCATCTAGGCGAAATGAGATTGATTTATGGCCTTGAAAAGGTGGCAGTGTTTTGCATATATGTCTTACAGCGAAGCTTCATGTAAATTAGTCCACCAATTCTGGCATTGTTTTTGTTTGAGCTCCCATGATTATATCACGCTTTTGACATTTACCTGTAAAATTTTCCCAGGAATGGTCCTGCATTATATTGTACAAACTTCCCTCAGAGCTTAATCTCATACGATCATTTCTGTTTTCAGCTCACTTGTCTCAAGAGGACCAAATCTTATTTGTCCGTTTAACTGCTTTCTACATGCATTTTTCTCATCAAGTTTCGTGTTAACAGCTTTAGTTTACTCAGGCTTGTTAAACTTAACTTAATTTTTTTCACCCCGGCATCTGAGTTCTCACCGTTTTTGTTCTATAGTAACACAAACCCCAGCGAAATTTTGTTGCCCAGAAAGTTGGTTTTTGAAAAATCCAATTTTTTTTTTACTGCTATGATAGCCCCTTTAAATGTATAGCTTCAGGCATAAAAAATGTCTTAGTCGTTTATTATACGGAGTACCTAAAGCAAATAACTATTTAAAAAAAAAATCAATCTGTTTGCTATTTTGGGAAAGAAAAATGTAAATCCTGTGTACTGTTACCATGGCACTCCTTTTGAAAGACTTATTTTTTACGCATAATTATTTCTCTGAATATTTCTTTTTTGCCTTCAAATACACATATTAGAAAAAAATATTGATTTTTCTGTCCAAAATGGTACTACTATCAATAGTTTTGCATCATCCAGCAAACAGAGCAAGGAAACTGAACTATTTTTGCTTGAAACCCTTTTTCTGTTTTGTCAAACTTGGGGAAAATATTTTGCGTGATCAGCATGCCATTGTTTTCTTTGGCCTTTTCGTCATTGTGGTATTATTTTCAACCATCCTGTAATGTATAATTATGTTACATTGTATGTATTAACCCTATGTTTTGAAAACATCAACTTGATATTTCAGTCATTCTTTTCATCGAATGGCTGAAAATAATGCATCATATTCACAAATTGTGAAGTTATTTTCTCAAAATCACCTTATTTCACCTCATTTAGCTACATGTTTGCCCACAACCAATAACAGTTTTTCTGGAATGAATATTCTTGTAAATAATTAGTTTCAAAGTCCAGAAATCTTTAAAATTAAAACATTCTCAGTGTCTAGACTTACATTCACATGTAAGAGATGGAATGGATTGTAAGCTTGCCTTTAGATGTAACGTACAGCTTCTTTTTTATCATCTTAACTTATGTACGTTACTGTACAAAAATGTTCTCATATATAATCTTTTTGTAAGAAAAAAAATACCTAAATAGACTTCTGGGTAGTATATTATGATAAAAGTATTTTATTAAGTTCCTGTGCTTGTTTTTAAGGTCTATTTTTTTTTAAAAAAATTAAAACTTAAAAAAAAAATCTCTCTTAAGAGATTGATAAAATTTCATTTTCAAGTAATTTTTCCTATCTGTAGCAAGAAGGATAAATTCTACTTGTATGAGTACACAGCTGTCAAAGAGTTACGTCTTTGTTAGTTTCAATTCAGTTAAAACACTCAATAATATTTTGAAATGTGCATTTACAGCTGTTATAAATTGGCAAGACAAGCACATTCATGAGAACCAAGAAAAAATCTTTACACAAGCTTGTTTCCTCAAAGACAGAGAGCTCTGTGTTTTATATGTACATGTACATTTAATTATAATTCTTGTGGTCAAAATTCCAATTCAACTGTTTTACATTCAAAGATGCATTGTGAGTTTTGCTACAGTTAAAGGTTGGTTTGCAAATGGTTTTAATAGTGAAGAATAAAAACATATGGTCATAAGAAAAAAAAAACATAACAATTAAAGCTACATGTAAAAGACACGTTCAATTTTAAAACTGAATATACATATACAGTAACATGTTATTTGCTGGCGGGAGATTGTATCAAAAAAGACTTTGCCCAAGGTCTTGAGTACAGCCTGAGGTTGGGACGTGTGAGGGTGGGATGCGTGGTTCAACTGTTTCAATAGTAATCCCTTCATTGTGCAGTGTTAACACCAACAAGGAGCTAGAACTCTTTTATTTGTGTCACATTAATGCTATTGAAAAAGTGCCCAGCAAGTTCTCTTTTTCTGTTTTCTGTTCTGTTTTTCAAATGGGAAAATAGTAATCATTGGCCAGTGTAAAAAATAATGTTATTTCTTTTATTACAGTCCGCTCTTTGTCACATGGAAAATTGGCCATGATCATCGACTACGAGGTTGTATAGGAACATTTACTGCTATGCGACTACATAAAGGTCTTAAAGAATATACTCTTTCCAGGTAAGAGCTACAGCAATGTCTTTTTCCCACAGGTAGCAGTGCTGTATGACAATATAATTCTATATACCAATTTAAAATATAGCCATACATTTAGTTCAAATGACATTTTTGTTGGTGGGGCTTATAATGCACATTAACTTTAAACGCTTATAAACCCCAACTGGCTAGAGGCAAGTCACCAGTTGGTCAAAATCCTTGTTCCCTCTCACCAGAATGCAGGGGAATGAATGAATGAATGAATGACAACTTTATTTAAGTCTCAGTCTTACTAGCTGAGCACAAGTGCTCTACTAATTGGGGAGACTAAAATATAAAGTAAAATGTATTCACCTAAGATTTAGTAAAATTAAGAAAATATTAAAGTATTAAAATTGAATCAACAAAATAATAATTTGTTGATAAATACTATCATAATATTATCACCTAATAGTTATTTAACAACTAACTACATACAGTGCTGGAAATAAATTTTCCTCTTTAACAGGACATGTGTCCTTTCAAATCTTCATTTTGGTTGGACATCTTCTCAATTTGACCGGACATTAATTTGCATGATTGATTAGCATAATTAATTAGCATAAGAAAATTTATTAGCATACTGTAAAGATTTTCAATACAAATCGTTCAAAACTGTATTTAAAATTTGATTTATTTATCACTTATGATGAACTAGATGACTTTATCTACTAGATGACTGTACCAATCTCTCCTGGTTATCTCCTGATTATATGTTCTTCAAGCAAACCTAGTTTTCTACACAGGAGCCCATCACTAGGAGTGTGCAACTTCCTCAATTATTCCTGTCCTGGTGTTTTCACAGACCGATCTATTTTTAGTTTGAATTTACTGCCAATTCAGCCCCCGCGGGAAGCTCAGTGACCAATCATAAGCACAGACTTTATAATTTCACCAGAAGATTAGGTTGCCATGTCCATCTGAGGCCTCCATTTTTCCCCTTACCGATGCACGCTCGTATAGATTGGAACTGACCTTTTTCGAGGGAAAAGAAGCCTAAAAATAGACCGATCTGTAAAAATCCTGTGACATAGGCTTAGTATGGGAGTTGCAGGCTCCTAATGATGGGCTCCTGACCAAAGTTGACTCTAGGGTACATACATGAAGTGCTAACAGCATATCGCAATGCACGTAATGGATAATAGGGCGATTTCTGAAAAGTACTGTATTTGGTAAGTACAGGAAAGATGAACACTTCTGCTTTATGATATGGCAGAAGCCCATAATTAATGGGCTCCTGGATATGGCTCAAACTGTCAGTGCAGAGTCAAGGGCCCAAAATTTAAAATAATGCTTGAGTAGCAATTTGGCGAGTAAGTGATAAAAATCAAGTGGAATTTTATTCAGAAAAGAACTCAATACATTACATCTGTAAAGAAAAAATTTCTAAGACTTTTTTGGCTGCTAATTGTGTCTGCATTACAAAAGACACAATCAGTATGCATACATGACATGCTCAATACTCAAGGGTTTGCAATGTATTATAGGGCGATTTCAAACACGATCAGCCATTTGCAAGTTTTGCGATGTGAGGGAATCCTTTACAGCAAAGCAAAAAGATACATTGCTTTCTTTTATGTTGAATGATATAGAAGCAAAGATCTTTCACTATGTATATCTGGAAGGACGTAATGACTGAGAAAATAACCATTATTGTCAACGCAGAGAAACATAGTCACCATTTATGGTAGCCTGTGAACACGGACATATTTTGGGTTGCCGACTAAACCAGAATTTTTGGTTGCCAAAGATGAAATTTTTGCCACATTGGCGCCCGTACCGGTCGCAACTTCGAGCCTTTTTAACAATTTATATAACCAAATTTTATGGATGGACAATAGGTGTTGGTGAAATGTTCAGACATCACGTCCGATCAAAATGTGAAATTGGCCGGACATATTCAAAATTTGGTCGGACAATGTCCGATGACCGACTGTTATTTCCAGCCCTGACATAGATGAACAGCAAGAACAACGCATACATGTACATCCGTCGTCCAGCAGAGAGCTAACGTCAAACTTTGACAACACTGCAGATGCCTACATACGTGTACAGATTTGTATTCAATTCAACCACTGTGCAGAAGGCATGGTGGCTTAATAGTTAGTTTACTGGACTCCAGATTAAGCAGTCTGGGTTCAAGCACCAGCTGGGGTCATTGTGTTTTGTTTTGGCAAGAGCTATTGCTCTTTTTGTGGATTTGTTTTCTCATGTGTATAAATCTACCTGTGATACCAATTTAATCATGAATGAAAGAGGGGGGAGAAGGGACTAGTTAGCATCCCATGATTATCAAGGAGTTGAAATACTCCTAGTTGCTTCAAGCTACAGAAACCAGAGATACATGTAAGTGCTGGACCTGATGGGCCACTAGGCTGGAACACAGACTACACCCTAACTCGACTTCTGTAGGACATTGTGATGCAATCTGGCTCTGACATCTGTCTGATGTTTTGGCAGAACATAATAGGAAGTCCAAATTAAATTTGTGCAAGACTCATGTGTAATAATGCTGCATCTTTTTCAGCGCCCTTAGAGATAGCCGATTTTCTCCTGTAACAAAAGAGGAACTAGCTCTCCTTTACTGCTCTGTGTCAGTTCTGACCAACTTTGAGGAAAATGTCAATTGCTTAGACTGGGAAGTAAGTAGTATAACATGTACATCAATGGACTCCAACCCTAGAGGATTATGAGACATACATGTATTTTTTAGGGAACACTTTCAAGTTTGACTGAACAGAGGTTCTCTTCATACGAGGAGTGTCCAGCATGTACACCTCTCGGTTTTTAGATATACATGTACAGATTATCTAAAAATGGCTTTGCAGGCCTGAAAAGTTTGCGGGCTTCCTAGAAACAGACCCCTGGCTGTATAATTTGATTTTTGTTGTCATTGTATTTTGGGTCAATTTTTAAAGATAAGTGGACAACACTACGTACCAGTTCCACCAAAGAACTCGAGATACTTCAGGATGTTGACCAGCAAGCAAGCACAAAGATTCAAAATTCCTTTTAATTAGTGTACATACCAAAATTGAAATACTCCCTGTCAGTAGTGTCCCAGGCTAAATTTCAGGACCATTATTTGTGAGTTGATACATCACTTATAAGGAAAGTTTGTACGGGTAGTATGATCAATCACAAATGATGGACTATCCATGCTATATAATTATGAACTAACTGACAGTTTGCATTTTTTTTTTCCTCCAGATTGGCGTTCATGGTATAAGGATAGAATTTTATAATGACAAAGGCCATAAACGAACCGCCACTTACCTTCCAGAAGTTGCCAAAGAACAAGGTACATGTTATACATTTACCCTATTTCAATGTTAACATTCAATGTCTGTCTGTCGGTCAGTTAGTCAGCCGGCCATTCAATCATTCAGTCAGTCCTTTATTCAGTCAGTCAGTCAGTCAGTTAGTCAGTCAGTCAGTCAGTTAGTCAGTCATTCAGTCAGTCAACCATTCAGTCAGTCAGTCAGTCAGTCAGTCAGTCAGTCAGTCAGTCAGTCAGTCAGTTAGTCAGTCAGTTAGTCAGTCAGCCATTCAGTCGGTCAGTCAGTCAGTCTGTCATTCATTCATTCAGTCAGTCAATTATTCAGTCATTCATATTGTTCAGTTGATTCATCAGTGGTTGACCAAACATCACAATTTTGATTAGTTTTTGGGCTCTTGTATAATCACAAACAGGTACATTATTTTATAAATTCACTAGGACATTGAAGAGTTTCAAAATAACTAATAATAAATTACTGAGTTATAAAATTGCTAACTGTAACATAACTATCTTTTTTTTCCAGGTTGGAATCAAATTCAGACTATTGATTCCCTCTTAAGGAAAGGTGGCTTCAAAGGGACTATAACTGCCGAGGTTCGCAACTCCATTAAAGTGACCCGATACCAGAGTGAAAAGGTCACCGTAGCCTACAATGAATACCTTGCCTCCAAGCAGTGTACGTGACAAACGTGGAGTCTAGGGTTATTAACAATTTAGCCTACTAGTTGTGAATACCATTTTCAAAGATGTTTAATATTTCATTGTAAGTTGTTATATTATATAATGTATATTTATTGACACAGTTGAGTGTCATTGGTGGCGGAAAAGCTTTCTTTTTCCTTTTTTCATCCAAGACTGAAAAAAAAATGAAAAAGAAAATGGCACTTGCTGTGTTTGGGTTTGCACAATGGACTGCTTTATTACTTTAACAAATATATTTTTACCTGTACTCATAATTAGAACAAAAGAAACCCTCCTAGTGTAATAAGGATCTATTCATAAGACAAACTTTTCTTAAGAATTTAATTAAGTTACTTACACTAAGTTACAGTTGTTTTAAATCAATTAAAAAATTACAGTCAAACCTCCACTGATGGCCACCTCTCTGCAATGGCCACTGTTTTTTCCTGGAAGACATTCCATACATTCACTTTCATTTTAGTCTCTCCAAAACAGCTACTATGTAATTAAAAGCATCTCGCAACTGCCAAAATAGCCTAGAGCTTGATAATGTTAATCAAAGACTGGTGAACAGTGTATACAAAACCCCATTTTTCACGAAACTTGATCTGTACCGCACATCATTGGTCTCATCTCATCTCTATTTTGATTGTGTCATGCATTGATAGCAGAGCTCCAGCGGCCCAAAGGGCCGCCAAGCGGAGCCCCATACTCATATAGGAAAGAAAAAGAAACCCATGAGTTGATTTTCTCATGGTTATCATGGCTAGCGGTATTGCTCGTGGGTGTGTACGCACGACGGCGACGATGGCGATGGAGATGCCCAAAATGGCGGCCATACTCCAAATAGTCCAAATGAACAACCCGGCCCAGGAGCTTCGCTTTTAGGCTGGCCTAAATCTATATATTATGCTACTGACAAGCATTTTTTTTTTTTTTTTGAAAAAAAGAAATGTTGCACCCCTCCTCCAAAATGAAATCAGTTGTCATACATGTATTACACCTCTACTTCCCCATAATGACCAGGTACCTCTCTACAATGATTACTCTCTCTCTCCATGGTCACCATTGTGGGGTTTGACTGTAGTCTGCAGGCCTCAGTTTGTTTGTACATGTAGAGTATGACATATTCTGTAAGGTAGACACTACACACTCAATACCACAAAATTTGCTAAGGCATACGTTCCATCACACACAAATGCAGGACTCTTAACAATACTCATATACATGTACAAGCAGACTCTTATTCTAGTCACAAGTTCTATCAGAATCTGTTTAATAAATACAGTAGTAAGAATATCAGTTGAAGGGGTGACTGAAAAAAAGCTCAAAGTGACGTTTGATAAAATACTAGATTCTCCTTCCAAATTGCCTTCTATTTCCTTTTGAAACACAAGGACAGTTTCACATTACATCAACAGTCACTTAAGGCGGCCTTACCCCTTTAATAACACTTCTGTCAGTAAACCATTCTCCAAAAAGTTGTTTGTATTTTAAACTTTTGCAGTTTTCCATTTGCCTTTTTACCTGCCTGTATTTTCAGGTTTATGCTTCTTTTCGTCCTGTTTTCTTTTGACATTTTTGTACAAATTATCGTTCATTATGCATTTGTTTCTTTTCAAGCTATTCCCTTGCCAACATTACACTTACAGCATTTTATTTCCAAGTGCAAAACCTTTTAATCTGAGCTGTATTTTTTTGAAGCTCATGTACCAGCTATGTTAAATTATCATCATCTTAGCATGTTTAAATTATCTTTAATAAAACTAGCTAGGATTAATGAGTATTCCATATAGTTAGTGTTACACAAATTGGAAATTAAGTAAATTTGGGGCTTTGATTTTTGTCACATGTGGCATCAGAATTTAGTTTTGTATATTTTTATGTTTTGCTTTGGAGGTAAATTGTAATTTTAGTTCATTGTTTTATAATGGGTTTTCAAATTGAACATTGCTCGTTCTAACATTTAATTTTATCCTAATTGCACTTGCCTATGGGTATATATATCGCATGTTTTAATTTGCGTAATCTAAATCTTGAAAAGTTCTACTACACACTGTTATTAGAAAGCAATGAGTCAGACATGATTTTTGTATTGTAGTTGAGTACAAGTACAGTTTTAAAAAACTGTGAACTTGACTTCTGCATACATTTTTTTCTGTAAAAGTTTTACTTATGGTCAAAGTGCCTCTTTACAATAATCATGACATACACCTTATTCCAAAATGGCAGCCAGTTTATTATTCTTTTGTTTACATGGTAATCAGCCCTCTTTACCTCGTCAACATGTAGAATATACAAAAGAATTTTGAAGTGAAAATGAGGCAAAGAGGGCTAATTAACATGCAGACAAAAGAATAATAAATAAGCCGCCATTTTGGAATAAGGTGTATTAAATTCGTCGTTTTCTTTAAAGATCTATTCTAGATAACTCTTGGATTTTATCATCTTGTTCATAGCTTTTATGCTTTGCTAATTAGTAATCTCTTGCCTTTTGCCAGCAACGTGTGTCGAACTTATAACATTTTTGACTTTGTTATTCCTTATTGTAGAATTTCTCTTCTATTCTTGCTGTTACCAATAATAAAGTTTGAAATTCTGAGAGAACTTTCAGTGTGTCTTGTTTAGTCATAATTATCTTTTGGTCATGGCAAACTCATTGAGCAACGGGCTCAAAGCCCCATTCGGTAACAAAATGATGACAATTTTCACGCGTGAATCTGTGTGGTCGGGAATCCTTATGCAATATAAGGCCAGGTTGCTGTCATCATTTTGTCAGTGAATGGGACTTTGAGCAGGATGCTCAACTAGTTTACCAAGCTGAAAGGTCTCTGAAGAGTCCTTTGGCTGGGTCAAAACGAAAGTGCTGTCAGACTAGCCACAAACAATGCAGCTTAACGCAAGACTCTTTGTTGGGCTGTTTTTCTTCCTTAAAATCAGGATAACTTGACCTTAAATCCTGAATAAAACTTTTATCTAAATTGTTTGAAAGTTTCATAGTTCAGTTGAATGAATAGTAGTTTAGGGTTAAGTTGCATATCTTTGACGCACCATCATTAAGGCTCATCAAAATACATTGACTTAAACAAAGGAAATCATGACAGTGACGGTATTTGGACATCTGATCTTAATAAGCATTACATGTACATATTATAGTTTTTTCCCGCTGTTTTCTCCTTAGTTTTGGTTTTGAATGAGAAGATCAAACACAGAAGACCGTGCTTGCAGACACTTTCCAAGCACTGTAGGTATTAGGTTGTCAAAAATACCCTTGTAGACATATTTTCAACGCTCCTATTGTTTGGAAATGTGGTGAAAAACAGTCTTTGGTGTTTGATATAATTTATTACTTAAATACTACTTGGTTTCTCTCCAGCAAAACAAAACCCAGTGCATACTTGTGAGTTTAGAACCTTCAATTTTTATTGCACAATGTCTACACCCATTTTTACAGTAAATTTTTACATTAGAGTACTTGAAACAATTTACAAGTACAATGTTTTTGAGGTTATGCATAAAAACAATTAAATTAATCTATAGTAAGCAGGATTATTTCATAATCGTTGTCAAAATTGTGAAATGAAACACCAATGACTAACAATGCTGCACAACGAGGGTGAATAAATTATTGAATATAAATATGAGAACCAAAACGTTGAGCATAGAAAATAACTTTACCAAGAAGTTTCTTATTGACAGGGACTTAATTCAGATGTAAAAAACATGTTTATTTAAAAACAGGTTGATCGAAAAAATGCTCTGCACATCATGCTTTCTCAGCCAGAAACCAGAATTCCATTTTAAGAATTAAGAATTGGTAAGAATTATTTTGGGTGAAGGTCTGTTTTACCTCGTTACTTCACCAATTGAAAAAAATACTGGCAAGAAATATTATTACTTAATAAGCATTCCAAACTACAAAAAGAACACAAACAACACTACTTCAACTACAAACTAACTTGATTATTTCACTATTTTGTACTGACAAGGATAATACAAAAACGATAATTATTATGTCCACTGTAAAGGGCTACAATATACCATAACACTGCTCACTTTGTGTTTCACAAGCTGGAGCAGAAAAAAAAAATAGAGAGAAAGCAGAAAGTGAAATGTAGTTTTAGTAGAATTACATTGCACCTGCCTGTATCAACTTCAAGAAACAATTCAATGAGATGTTTAATTAAAAAAGGCACAAACTTTTCTTAATTAATTTTACAGTTCAGTGAAATGTAACCAAGCCTCTGCATGAATGCGAGGTTTAGGTTGAGCTATGACCGCAGGATCTTTTATGCTTACAGTCAGGATGTAGCAAGTCAACTCCAGGCCCACTTGTGCTCAAAGCCCTGATCACCAAGCACAGAACTGTAAATGGGTTAATTCCACCTGCTGCACACATATCTCATACTAATAATAATAATTGAAGGCTTTCATACAAAAAGGGCGTATTATAGCATTTTGAGCCGATTTTTGTTTTTTGCAGGATTGAGCTAATTTTTGGCAGACTGACTTGTTTGGACTTGAAAAGCATCGTTGCATAATTGTTTTTGTTGATTTGCGCTTCGTTTTTGAGAAATAATGTATGCAAAAAACTCAGTTTTCCAAGGGTATCTTTTGGAGATCTTTTGTTTTGCTACACGATGAAGTCACTGAAACGTGGTATTTGCCGCTAGTTTTATTATTCATATAAAAACGCAATTCTCTTACTGTTGCTTCCATAGCACAAGCAAATAAGGCACTGAATGGGCCAGACCCGAGTTTGTTTTGTCGTGACACCAGTTCGATACAAGGTCGGTCAAATTTTTTTCCTGGTCTATTTCTCTACCTCTTTCAAAAATGAAAACATCTATTAAAAAAAAATCGTGCTGTCGAAGCTGCTAAACGTAACCGTTTAAGTTTGCACTGCGTCAAAATCCACCTTTGAAGGATTCGTTCCAAAAGATGCCACTCGGAAAACTGAGTTTTTTTGCATATGTTATTTCTTGAAAACGAAGCGCAAATCAACAAAAACAATTATGCAACAATGCTTTTCATGTCAAAACAAGTCAGTCTGCCAAAAATTAGCTCGATCCTGCAAAAAAATAGAAATCAGCCCAAAATGCTATATATGCCCTTTTTCCACGAAAGCCTTCAATTATGTACTGATTTACAAAATGAACCAGCCAATTCCAATCCCCATTAAGTCACACACTTGACTAAGATAAAACCATCAACTAGCTAGGGGTAAATATGAAAGGAATGCTGTGTTTATTATATATACATCTATCAAAAGAAAGTTTACTTATAAACAGAACTTTAGGTAAATGTTTGAATTACATGACATTTGTACATGAACCAAGTGACATGTAGGTCTGGATTGAAGATACATCTTACAGGGCTTTAAAAAGTGCCATTTAGTCATCCAGGACAGGTAGATTTTCCTGCTGAGCAAGTCACTTTTCATTGTCACTTGCCTAATGGAAAAGGGCAAGTCATCTGCCCCCAAAATTAAAACAAGGTATTCTAAGACTTGCCCAGGGCAAACAGAATTTGAGAGATGCTTGTCCAAAGTGAAAGCTAGAATTCAAGTTTTTTTCAAGCCCTGTCATCTTGCCAAGTGCTTGGATTGAAAACTTACTTTATTCCATCAAGAAATTGGGAAAGGAAGCCTTTGCTTTACAATTGGTACTGCTGGAAATTTTAAATTAGAGTCATCATGCTGCTTTTTAATCATTATAAGCCAAAACAAATGATGGGAACTGTCAGAAAAGAGGCTATTTGAAGCAATCTTTGCCTTTTACTCAGGTATAGAAAAATTCTTTTTAAGCCTTATTAATTTAATTACAAAATGGGATCACAGTGTATGTTAAGTGCTCTCTTAAGAGGCCCTGCGCCTAAAAAACGACCGATGATTTCCGGCTAAAAAATAAAATCGGCCGATTTTTATCTCCCAAGCAGAGGTTACCGAATACTATTTAAAAATGAATTTCTTTTGTTTCAGCTTCGCTTTAAACCAAAAATATAGAGCCACAAACTTTTTCCGTCTGATAGCAGCAAAATCAGGCCGAAAATAAGCCCCCGCAAAAAACTGTTCAGAAATTACTATCGCAACGCAAAATAATGAGAAAACTACACAGTGTTGAAGAAAAAGGCCTTTTAATGCAATATCATTCGATAAACATCAAAAACCTGCCGAAGCGATTAACAAATAAAGTTTCAAATAATGCATACTAAATTAGATGGAGCGTTGGAGCTGATTTTAAAATAATTATTTCTCAAAAGTTCAACGCTTTTGAAAGCAATCACAGTGATGAATCAGACATTGGAGGGATATACATCACGTTTCTGGAAAAACATTTTTCGGCCAAGGTATATTGACTTTGTACAAAGCGTTCAAAGTTACCGTGTTTACCGTTATCCTGCTACTTCGGCGAAAAACTTCTCTTTTGCCAATACGGCCGTGGATAGCGTGGTAAATGCCACTTTAAACCTTGCTAGGCATTCAAAGACCATCCTGAGTAGAAGGACGTAGAATTAAAAGAGAAAGAAAGATGAAAAATACGCAGAAAAAGAAAATAAAAACTCGAAATTACCATCTGCTAACGAAAGTTGAATCTGGAAAATGTCGTGGCGTAACAGCGGCCATTGACGTCATTTGTATAAATAGCAGCGGAATCCAAACGAATGCACAAATAGGAAAACAATTTTTCCCGGCCAGAAAACGCTTAGTGGAACAATGTTATGTTATTTTTCACAAATGATGTTCACTGAAAAAGAAGTACTTCCCCAACCGCCACACCGTTTTGGCCGCAGCGTGATCTGAGTTATGGGGTCACGACTGGATCCCTAGCCGCTGACCACTCGAAGGACTTTGCAGACTCGTTTTCCCACACTCTTGCGACTTGACATGACAAATGACGTCAATGGCCGCTGTCACGCCACGACATTTTCCAGATTCAACTTTCGTTAGCAGATGGTAATTTTGAGTTATTTTCTTTTTCTGCGTATTTTTGATCTTTCTTTCTCTTTTAATTCTACGTTCTTCTACTCAGGATGGTCTTTGAATGCCTAGCAAGGTTTAAAGTGGCGTTTACCACGCTATCCACGGCCGTATTGGCAAAAGAGAAGCTTTTCGCCGAAGTAGCAGGATAACGGTAAACACGGTAACTTTGAACGCTTTGTACAAAGTCAATATACTTTGGCCGAAAAATGTTTTTCCAGAAACGTGATGTATATCCCTCCAATGTCTGATTCATCACTGTGATTGCTTTCAAAAGCGTTGAACTTTTGAGAAATAATCATTTTAAAATCAGTTCCAACACTCCATCTAATTTAGTATGCATTATTTGAAACTTTATTTGTTAATCGCTTCGGCAGGTTTTTGATGTTTATCGAATGATATTGCATTAAAAGGCCTTTTTCTTCAACACTGTGTAGTTTTCTCATTATTTTGCGTTGCGATAGTAATTTCTGAACAGTTTTTTGCGGGGGCTTATTTTCGGCCTGATTTTGCTGCTATCAGACGGAAAAAGTTTGTGGCTCTATATTTTTGGTTTAAAGCGAAGCTGAAACAAAAGAAATTCATTTTTAAATAGTATTCGGTAACCTCTGCTTGGGAGATAAAAATCGGCCAATTTTATTTTTTAGCCAGAAATCATCGGTCGTTTTTTAGGCGCAGGGCCTCTTAAAATCTCCAAATTGTAGCAAGAGAGTACTGCCCCCACCCCTTTGGCCTTGCTCTAGATGTGATTTTATAGAGGTGAAACCAATATGCGTGAAGATCAATTCATCTCAAATTTGAACAGCTCATAACCTATAGTCATCTTGAGCATCAATGTCATCCATTAGCGTGGGTCTGTGACCTGAGTACTCCTTTCGCCTGCAGTAAAGTATCCCCATGGTTACACCCACAAGTGCTACTACCATTGAAATAACTGACGCTCCAATGGCAATCTTGGTGCCCTTACTTAGTCGCTCTGTAATAGAGAGACCACACAAAAATGTAAATGTTTTTTTAAGATTAAAATAATGATTTTTTTGCCTGTTTCTTTGACAGGCATTGACCTTGTTGACAAAAATACTCCGCTCCAAGACAGGACATAATGCAAAAAGCCGATACAGCCAGTAACATCCTGGTCTTTCATGCAACAGTTTGTACATAAATTGTATAAAGAAAAGAAAACTTACTTGCAGTTGGCTGGGGTTTAACGCAATCCAGTGTATATTCATCTTTGATTACTTTGTAATAAAGCCCATTTGCTGGAACCATGTAAAGCTGGAAGATAATATTGATCAGTGTATCAGCAGCAGCCATCAAATACTTTCAAGTGGAACAGGGGGGTAAGCCTTGGAACCTGACCAGGCACCACTTGGCAAATGAACCTTTTTATCCATGTCACGCAATATCTATTCAACAATTTTTCGTACAATTTTTGAATACACAAAAAATCACCTTCAAAGTTCAATTTATCATCATCATGATGCTGAATTTAGTAAATCTATGAAGAGTTACAAAAATCCATTGCAAACTCATAAATATATGGGACACAAAAACTTACAAACTTACATAGCTCCCTAGCACACATTTCTTTGAAAAAATTGACGGTTCGAGGTCCCATATGTTTACGAGTTTGCAATGGATTCTAATGCAACTTCACATGTTTAATAAATTTGGCATGATAAATTGAGTAGTGCAGTTTATTTTTTGTCTGAATGAGAACATTGAAAAACGATGACATCGGTAAAAAAGTCCATTGCTTTACCACCACCTCCACTAAGTACTTTGTCACTCTACATTAAAACAGTCGTACATGCTTGAATGACTACTTATCAAAGTTTTGACTTTGCAAACTTTTCTTGAGCAGGGATCAATATTGGTTTTTTTCTCCAAGTCGTCAACTGGGCAAGTATGCCAGATGACATACTTACCCTGGCAAAAGTTTACTCGACCATTCAATATGGAAGAATGGCAGCAGAACATCATGGAAATGGCAAAGTTACATGTACTCTTATATTATTTTCATGCAACCAGTCTCCCAGTACATCATGTCCATAGTGGTGGCTGTCAGCGGACACAGAAAATTAAATCCAGGTGCAAATGAAAACCAATTGAAAGCCTCTTTGACTGCCATGAAGGCTGAAAGGGACGCTTTTGCTCTTCTTGCTCGTATTTGGCTTGTTGCTCCAAAGTGTTAACATTACTAAACAACATATCCTGATAAAAACAGCTGATGCATTCACACCATGTGTTTTTACAGATGCAGATGATTGTAGTACAGAGCATCAGCAGTTGACAAAATGAGCCTGCCATGATCATGGCTCAGAATACCACATCATCCCAGATGACAGACCAAAAGGGTGATTTTAAATTGCAAAAGAAAGCTGCAAGTCTTTCTCTGTTTTCTAAAAGTTGCAAATGGCTGACAACTGGTCAGAGTGCAGGGAACTCATAAGAAAATTTAAGAAATGTTTTATATCCTGGTAGAGTCAAACTAAACTCGTCCAGCAAAAGGGTTTTTGTATTGATTTGGTCACCCCTATGATTTTTCAGTCGTCATGGACAACCGGACGACTGCGAATATGGATCCCTAATGAGGATGGTAGGACAAATGGAAAGAATAAAGTTCAAGGACACTCAATTCCATTAGGACCTAGCCTGAAAGTTTCAAAATCAAACATAAGAACTCTCCAGAAGCCAGATTTATCCTTCAAGGCAAACTAGAACCACAAATAATTACCTGGTAAGATACTTTATCCGATGTTCTGCTTATCTTGGCTTTAAAAGTTACATTCTCCCACTGTGAAGACTCCACAGCCATTCTTCGATGTCTTGCTGATGACTTGCTACCAACAAGCATTCCCGTAAGATGCACAAGTTTTTCTTCATTGTTAGCAAACGTTTCTGTTGCCGTTCGATGCCAAGTGCCTGACTGGTTGCGATAGAAGTTAACATCAACAGAAGGGCTTGCTGCTGTTAGATCTCGGAAGGTGGAAGAAAACCCAACGTAAATAGTATCATCATAATAGCCAATAGCAGTGCCATCACACCAGTGCCTATTGCATGACCGTGTAATACATTTGCCTGTTTGAAATTTTAAAAAAAGTATTTAAATGAGAAATCAGATATTGAGGAAATGTTACCAGTATTATAAACAATCATTCAGTATGTACATGTGAAATAAAGTTAAAGGACTGGTAGACTTTGCAGGACAAACTATGCAAATGTGTTGGTAGAAGACAACAATTGCTCAAATCGCAGTTTTTGTAACTCTTAACAGAATGAATTTTCCTTTCCTATTATTTGGCTTTTTTTTCTTCTAATAATTTATCTCATTAGTTAATGGTTGGTAGGTTTTTTAATAAGTATTATTAGATTATAGTAATGAAAAGTAAGCTTCTAATAATCATTATATAATCTTAATGTCCCCATTTATTTTTAGATGGGTGTTTTCTCACCGCTAGCTAAATTTTGACTCGTTAATAGAGTTTTTGCATTGAATTGTATTGCTGTAAGTAAACTGTACAAAAAAAAATTGTGTTTTCAGTTATTCAAACTCGTCACGTGAAAAAGTTGTACAGTACCATCTAATTAAGTGTCATTTACACTACGAAGAAAATATTTATGTTATTCAATCTTATACTTAAGAGCACTTAGCTCAAGTTCATTTTAAAAATTGACATTTTATAAGAAAAAAAAGGTTTAACTGGGAAAATTAATAAAAATGATTTACCAAGTTGGCAAGTGTCTTCAAGGAAATCTTCTGAAACCAGCTCTTTTCTTTGTTTTGACGACAATGGATGAACTTGACTAATCTACATTGTACATTAGTATTAAAATACATTTTATCAGAGAAATATAATAAATAATGTATCTTACTAACCTCGTTTTCTCAGTCAGTACTATAAGTTACAGATCCTTGTTTTTTCCCACTTCAATTTATAGCCAACACACTTCACATTTGGGCCATAAATCTAGGGGGGTAATGCAGTCTGTAACTTGCAGTATGGACTGTCAACTTGATTATTATGAGGTATAATCTAGTGGATAAGTATCAACTGAAAGTAACAAACTATGCTATCTACTGGATAGTGAATTATGACACCTGAACATTGTAGAGTGGTTTTTCATTCTTACTGCAAATCCTTCCATACATTATCTACCCCTAAGATGGAACTCATTAAGAATTCATTAAATCAAGAATCAATCCTTACTGAGACATGCAAACTTCCTTGATCCATCATACTTTTATGAGAATGCATTTCCAAGTTAAATCCATAATCAAGATTTCCTGAAAGGAGCAACAGCAATAATTTAGGAAACTGAGATGGTCATATCATTCTATGACTGCAACAAATTGAATAATATTTGAATATCTGAGATGAAATGGTTACCTATTTTTTGGGGAGGATTTATATCAGCGTAGTAGGTTCCAGCAAATAGAAAATCAGTGTCAGGCTGAGAGACTTGTAATGTTACTATCGCTGGTAATGTACACATGTCAACCGTCGCTTCATAGAAAACTGCTTTGTCATCGGCAAAACCTAAACAGTCCATTGTTGTGTTTGAAGTCTTACCACAGGGAAATGGTGGACGCTCTGCAAATTAAAATTAAAAAAAAAAGAAATTAATTATTTGTTGAAACATTGTAACCTACACTTGAGGGAAATGACTATGAATTCAAAAAATATTGCAGTGTTTTGAAAAAATATTATAATTCCTGACTAAGGAAATGTACTTATTTATTTTTTGTGTTTTCTAAATAAACTGGACTCATTAGACAAACAATGTGATGAGATAATATTCTTATCTTGACTCAAAATAGGTTTTTAATCACCAGAGATTTTAGATATCTATGCAGATTCAAAAACTATATGCACTCAGAAAATTTGCATATTTTTTTGAATGACTTTCTTCACGTATCAAACAAAATTAGAACAAAAGGTTCGGATATTGTTACATTTGTGATATGATTTGTTTGACACGACTGTCGGATATCACACTTGTTTACATTTTCAGTCCATGAATGAAATATCAAAACAAGTCCAATTAATCATACTTACTAAAGCTTCGAGTGACTGTCCTTCCATTTAAAGGCTGAACTGGTCTAAAATTGTCACTCAAATGCGATTTTTTCGTGTCTTGGCGTTTTCCATCGAAAGTACTTGATCTGAATTTCTCGAGCTGCGCCTCGGAGATGCCAAACGTATGATTGAAAACAAACCACTGTACGCTCTCAAAACAACCAGGGGTCGTCAGCGAACCTTTATACGTGTAAAACTGGGCGATGTCGTGTGGTAAAAACAAAAAAGGTTGTAGAGAATCTATAGTAACGTTATCGCTTTTATAACGAATCTTTTCTAGCCTGTCCACTATCACATTAAACACTGGGTTGTCGCTAGCCTGCACTTCCACCAGTACACCTAACACGGCCAAACCATCCGCTTTCTTCAGAGCCGTCGAGGCGTTCGGATATTTCTCTGCGTTGTAGTGCACAATGTGTATTTCCATGGGGTATTTTCGTCCACCTACTTGGTGTTCTGAACCACGTGAATTCTCGCTTCCCCAGTGAAAGTGCAACTGGGCTGCTTGAAAACGCGACGGCAAACCACCACCAGAAATATTGGACTTGCCGGTTAAAAACGAAGCTTGAACGCTATGCCCGTTATTTTGCAGGAAGGCAGAGACGTTAGGTTCGTAGTTGATAGTCAAGTCGGCCAGTCCTGCGTCGAAAATCGTGTTTTTGGGCACAATGTTTACTGGAGACTGATTGCGTCCTCCGCAATCGCTGTAATGGTCTTTCCACGTGCCAGGGTTTTCTTGACCGTGATAAGACCAAGTTCCTAAACTTTCGGCGCATTTTGGAAAGACTACGCTCAAAACGAACAACCAAGAGGTCACATAAACAAGTTCCATCTTCGTTCTGACGTACAAAATTCTGTTCAAACAACAAAGTTTATTTCCCAGCGAAATGTCCGCTCCGATCTCGACGGCTTCTAACCGCGAAAATGTTTACGTGAGCAGGTGAAGTGGCGCCCAGTCTCTTAGCTGCCAAAATGAAGTCCAAGGTTCGTGAGCAAGGAACTAATATTTGAGTTTTCCTATAAATGACGTTAGTTTCATGTGCTCTACCCGTGAATTCGCTATACTGTACGTCAACTCTGCACATGTGAATATCTCCTGAAAATATTGAATCAACTGAATTCGTCTTGCCAAAATTAGAAAGGAAAACAAGAAAAATAAACTCATCTTGATACAGGAAAGACGGAATTATGATGTAACTGGTTAATTAGCCGTAATCATTTTAATTATCCATTTATGTATTTAAAAAGTCGGTAGTAAGCTCAGTGGAAACTATTCTATAAGGCAAAAATAAGATTGGTCACTATCAAATATCGTTTAAAAATCGGAGGTGGAAATTATAGATGTTGCTCCTTGCTGTAAGGAGTGTCGTTCATATGCTAGTACTGGTCACAAATTTGTTATATAAGACTGACTACTGAAACGATTAAAAATAGTCGGTGATAAATGTTGCTTCTTAGCCTTTCAAAAAACTTGTCGGGATTGGCCAATAAAACGTAAGGTTCAGCCACTTTTATTGCATTAAATGTATTGCAACACATATATGGTCACTGGTAAAATTTTGCTGTGCAGTCTAACACTACGTCCACACTACGCCAGAGAAATTTGAAAACGGAGTTTTCACTCCGAAAACGCATCAAATGTTCAGTTTCCGTCCACATGCACTACGCCGGAGAAATTTAAAAACGTAACAATCACTGACGGTAGAAAAACTTAAGTGCACCCTCGGGGTTAGGGTTAATCACGTGATTATCAAGACGTCATCGTTTTCCGACCTCCGGTTTGAAGAGCGTTTCCGGAAAGTTCGGTTTTACAGATAAGTGTGGACGGTAGGTCTAACCGTAGAAATAAAGCTGCGTTTTCAAATTTCTCAGGCGTAGTGCAACCGATTACGCTCGGCTGTGAGACGACGAGCCCTTTCCAGTCCATAGGCTAAGGCGGGAGGTGCACTTAAAGAATTTGACGAGAGTGTTGCGTGATTCAAAAACCTAAACTCAGAAGGCATGATGAATGGAGAGGTAAAAGTTATTAAAAATTTAGGTCATTTGTCTCCTGTTTCGATAGTGCAAGAATGATTCAAATATTGGTGGTTTGAACTTGAACTATATTTTCCGCTTTTGCAACTTGAATGGCAAATACTTGTTCATGCAATAGGAATCAACCTTTGTTCATGAAAGCATCGTAGATTGTGTATCTGTAATACTGGCAGAACGTTGTGGTAAAAAGATTTGAAAATCGAAAAGAATAGAACAATGTGGGTTTTAAATAAGTAGACCAAAAATTAAGCGAACCTCAACCCAGGCGCAAACAAAACCGACGTCCTTTATAAGAAAGTCTATAGAGCTGTATTTGACGTCAATAAACTTACCCCTGTTTCTTTTATACCTGGGGGGTACTCCCGGCTTTATACGGGCTACATACATACATACATACTTTATTTGCAACTCCCCAAAGGGGCTTTTCAGTTACAAAAGGAATAAAAAAGATAAAAATACGTCAATTAAAATGAATAAACAAACTGGGAAAGGAGTCTAAAATTAATCACAGTATTCAAGATTTAAAAATTTACAAGGTTTAAAATTGAATATTAAGAATTTACATTATTAACATTTAAAATATGTTTGGTCAAGTGTCCCTTAAAAGCTTTCACAGAAGGTAAACTTTTCAAATCATCACTCAGCTCATTCCAGATTTTTGCTCCGCGATATGCAAATGAGCTTTGTCCGGTAGCCAGTCGGCAACGTGGAATGTTTAAGTCATTACTCTGTCTGGTGTTTCTTGTAGCGATTTGAGATCGGAAAATGAATTTATTAATCAAGTAGTCTGGAACAAGATTATGAATACATTTGAAAGTCATCACAGCGTCATTTATGTAGAGTCTATCGCTGACCTGCAGCCAATTCTAGGATTTGATGCCTTGTGAGATATGGTCGTACTTCCGCAGTCCCAATACAATACGTGCAGCAAAATTTTGCACCAACTGTAATTTCTCGATGTTAGACTTGCTTGTGTTCGACCAGACTGTAGAACAGTAAAACAGCTTACTGAAGATAAAAGAATCCATAAGTAGAAGCAATGTCTTCTTATCCAATAAATTCTTTATCCTGTTTATTTCTGTCAGTTTGTGCATGCAGTTAGAAGCTGTTTTTGTAACGTGATCGCTGTAAGTTAAAGATTGATCAAGATAAAGACCAAGGTCTTTGGCGACAATGACGGGATTGATTTCTTTTCCAAGCATTAAGACAGGTACTGCAGGCAATTGGCGGAGAAGTTGCGGCACGCCAATAAACAGAACTATATAGGTATGTGCAGTCCCAAAGTGTATGGTTTTTCAGCCATTTTGGTCATAAATAGGGGATCGATTTCAGCCATTTCAGTCTTAAACAGTTATGGTTTTTGCACTCTGGTCTTGAATTCCGTATGTTTCTTAGAACGAGAAGCTACTTTTTCACCACTATCGATAAGACAATCAACAAAAGCCCTTTACAATGCCTTTAACATCGGTCTGAACTAGGTAACAAGCTATAAAACAGGTCTGAAACATGATATTGATCTGAGGGTCAGGTCTTAAATAGGGTATCAAAATTTTGGTCAGATATATCATAAATAGGGTAGGGAAAATCACAGATTTTGGTCTTAAATGGGATAAGGGTTTTGGGACTGCGGGCCGCACACCTCCCCTCGGTTTTTCTGAGAGTATTCCCCTCCCCCCGGGTAATTTATATTGTTCCACAATAAATATGTAGTATACTACTATATTCTCTATATTTTTGATAGTGGGACCTGTTTCACTTCATTAAATACATCACTGTTTAAACCGGTGAAAAATCTAAGAAACTGTTGTCGATGCAAACATGTTCATTTTATGATGATGGCCTCTCCCTTCGTGCTCAGGCTCAAAGTTTCGCCCGGCTTGACTGAGAGCTTAAATGTCCCTTCTTTGGTATCCGACGTCAATTGTAGGTTATTAAATCAAGTGCTGTTTTGATGATGTCAAACGTTTTCAAGTGTTCTTGTCATGTTCTGTCTATTATCAACAGTCGACCTTCGGACTTTTAACAAAACAACACACTTAGTGAGGAATTTTTGCTAAGTCATGCACAGTTTATATACGTCTTTACTGAATGCAACTGAATTTTAAGTGCGAGAAACACATGTGTTTACTTATTCCGCGGAAAGTATATTTCTACCCTAACCGATTCGTTTCGACATGTTGGTAGGTCGTGTCCAGGGGCCAGTTTCTCGAAGGTCCCGAAAAGTTTTCGCACCCGGAAAGCCATAAAAAATCTCGAACCTTATGACTATAGAACTGTTTTATTCACATATTCTTAATATGAACAGAGGTTCCCTTCACACAAGAAGTTTCAGGCGTATACACTTGTCCGTTTTAAGATACAGACGAACTGAAAATGCCTTTACGGGCCCGAAAAGTTTCCGGAGCTTTCGAGAAACGGACCCCAGATCCGAAAGGACATTAAGGCCTGGGTTAAAGACTTTTACTTGCAAAAATAATTTATTAGTTATATTTCTAAAGTCATAAATGGTTATGGGGCCGAATTTAGCACACAGTTAGGTTTTAACGTCCTGAACATTTTAAAGTAGAATTGGTACTTCTGAAAGGTCACGTGACATTCACGTGACGTTTAGCGGAAAATAGCAATTATTTGAGGAATTGGCAGCGATTTTTAGTGATATTATCCCCCCAAAACGCGTTTTAGATGCAGGTCAATTATTTCCATCCTCTCACGTTTTGAATGACAGTCCCTCTTTTCGCAGAAAAATTTTCTAGGGTCGAAGACCGTGTTTTTTCAACAAAATTCGACTTTTGATCGTTTATATCTTCAAAAATGAAATCAGCAAGATCATTCCAAACTTAGCAAGATAGATGATTAAATTTGCATCGAAACGCTCATTTATTGATCAATAGCATTGAAATTCCAAAACAAAGAGCTAAAAAGAACGGAATTCGATGGTGCATTTTGCAAAAAATTCAAACTTCTAGTCGATAGATTTCATTCATTTTTTCGCTTAACGTAGAAAATCGATAGAGAAAATGATCCATAAAACGAAAATAGGGGTCACCGAACGTCCAAGATCGTTAAAACCAGGAAAAGTTATAGCAATGGCAATCTGCCCTATCATTGTTCATTTCATTACTTAGCGCGCACACTCATGCATGACGTGGCGTGTGAATTTGCGTGCGCAGTAAGGATGTGCAGAAACAATTGGCGCGAACAAGAGCGAACGCCCTTAAGGACGGTGCCTACTAATTGCAAAGGTTTTTGCACCAGGTTAAGACCACGCGGGAAAAGTAGATCTTTGCAAGGGCTATTGGAATCCACAAAGAAAAATGGGGGTAGCCACGCATTTTTTCGAGATAAGTAGCCTTGAATCTCAACAAAAATGCTGACATCAACATTTTCTTGTAAAAAGAAGGAAAGGATATTTCTTCATAGATTTCCATAGAATTCGCATTTACATACAGAAAAGCAAACACATTTAAAAAGATCTTTAAACTACATGGCAAATAGTAACAAAAAAAAGAAACATATTTGATATGTTTTTAATAACAAAATCGTTGCAAAAGCGCTTTTAGCGTATCTGACAGCCTTCCTCTGGTTCAGCTAAAATACAGTCTAAATACCTTTTGCTCACAACCAGAAACTAATCACGTGTTGAACAGACTTGCCACTTCCATTTCATAACATAAAATTTAGGGGTAACCACGCGTTTTTTAAAGTTATTGATCTTTTTTGAAAACTTTTACGGTGCCCATTACATTTTTTCCTGTCACCTCACTAGTAAGTAAGACATTTGCATATCTCGCACTTGTTTTGCACGCGCACTACGCCATCTGCAGGTACATGTTTACAGTTGGAGTTCAGAATAATTTTCGACAGATAACAGCTAGGTTTTCAGCTGGAAGACGTCAACAGTTAGTGGTTAGCGATATGCTGCTATTCTGGTGTTCCTGGTTTAAGCACAGGTTCATTAAACTTGATTTGGTCACAGTAGGAAAATTTTGCTTTCATTTCAGTCGTGTACGTGATAGCGCAGTTGATTGCGTCAAATGTCAGCCCCAGCGCGCGCGTGTAGCTAAACCATGGCTTGCGTGATGCGTAGAACGTGTGCGCACCAACAAAAGTAGGCACCCTTCCTATAAGCGCGAGTTAGAAAAGGAAACTTAGTTATTTTCTCTTAAAGTTTTCCCTGTAGAGATTTACCAGTATGGGTACTGTCGAAATAAGTCTTATTTCATACCTTGCCACATCTTGGAAATGATATTGCCTGACATTTTGAATTGATAAAAAGTCAAGGTTGTTCAGACGGTTTTTCCAATATTCTGTAATTTGTCATTCTTCTAAATATATTAGATTAGCTCTGACAGATTTTAACAAAAATAGGGTATTTTGTAGCGGAGCTCCGGCGGCCCGAAGGGCCGCCAAGCGGAGCCCCATACCCATATAGGAAAAAAAAGGAAACCCATGAGTTGATTTTCTCATGGTTAACATGGCTAGCGGTATTGCTCGTGGGTGCGTACTGACGACGGCGACGACGGAGTCGCGCAACATAGCGGCCATACTCTAAATAACAGGTTGACAGAGACATGCAGCATTGGTTTACCGTGTACTTCTTTGATATTGGACATTCATGTTATGAACAATTATTATCAATACGCGCGGCCAAATGACAAACTGCCCTCTGTAAAAAGCGTCATTTTGCGGGCCAAACGGGAAATGCGCGGGCTGAAAATGCATTTGCCGCCCTGATTCTGATTGGCTGCAGAGATGTCAAAGAACTTCGCTCAGCCAATGAGATCCTGAGGACACCATTTCAACGCTAGAGTTGGCGCAAATTTTTGTGAATTACTTTGCACTTGCTCACTTTGTAGTTCTGTATACAGGCGGCCCAGACGTTGTATACGATTAATACGTGACATTATGCTGTTGCCGATTGCGTGACAATTTTAGCCGTTTATAAGACAATGTATGAGAATGCGTCGAAAATTACTCTAAATGCAACGTGTAGAAAATAATTTGAATAAAATGGCTTACCTTATGTTTGCATTGCGTTATTTTGATGTCTCTGGGTTCCTGGAGGTGGTTTAGAGCCATTTAGGCGAGTTTTACTTTCTGGCGGTTTGCTTCCCCTAAAGAGAAACGAAAGGCGGGCGACCCACTGGCCCGACGGCCCGCACTCAAAGTTCCGTAAATTCCACAAAAATGGTCTAATCTCGTCAAAATTGCCTCATGGCAGCCGTCGATAACTCTTCTTCCCATTCGCTTTCTCCCAAGGTTTCAAAGTTTATCTTAACCGCCCGAGAATCGCTGGTTTTTCAGTTCTTGCTTTCCATTTCGACTCCCTTTCGATCCGTAACCGATTATCTTGGCCACAGGATTTGAATTTCTAGCTTAACGACCTCGCCACCGTGACAAAGTCGCCCCCATTGTAGCAACAACTTTTCATACCATAGTTTCATGCTGCATCTCTTTTAAACATTTTTTTCTTATTAATTTAAATGAATTTGCACAATTTGGCTTTGTGTATTGATAATAAAGATAACCAAATGACTTTTGTCGGGCATGTAGTTTATTTGTGTCCCTCGTAGCATCATTTGCGCCCAAGCGGAGCGAGGGCGCAAATGATGATACTCGGGCCACAAATAAACTATATGCCCTCCAAGAGTCATGTGATTGTCCTGTTGACACCTGTCAAAACAAGGTATCCGCTGACCAGTATCACTTGACCATACAGCGGGCTCAAGTTTACAGCTCATCGAGGTCACATGTTTTTTGAAGTTGACCGCTGACCAAGTGCTGGTTTTCGATAAGATCGCGGGCTCATGTCAGGTTAACTTGTTGAAAATACATAATACATACATACATACTTTACATGACTACAAACTACAAACGTGAACGCAAAGGTGCAATGCAGGAGTTTTAAATCGTTCTTGATTTGTAACACGTACCGACCACCGCAAACACCAACCACTTGCTTTGAATCTCTTTCCAACAGCTTCACAGACGCATTACTCCTAGACTTGGATATTTTTGAAAACAGGGCAGGATTGTTCGGAAGCCGGTTAACGCTGACCCAGGATTAAAAGTTAACCGAATTATAACTTTTTCTTCTATGCAAATGTTTTTTGCTGCTTTGTTTTGTGTATATGGTGATTATTAAAACTCAGAACATAGGGCCAAACAATATACAGAAAACCTCACCGCAAAGTTACAAAACTCAAATCAAACTTCTACCTTTTCCTGGGTTAGCTTAATCGGGCTCTGAACAACCCGGCCCAGGAGCTACGCTTTTAGGCTGGCCTAAATCTATATACTAGGAATTGCATGTGGCTACAACTGAGCCAAATTTTAAAAAAATTCACCGAAGGAAACGCGAGAAAATTCACTATTAGTTTTGCTTTTTGTGCTCATGTTGGCGTCATAAAAATCGAAAAACACTAGCGTTTTCCTTTGAGCGATTGCAGATTACTTGAGCTTTCGTCCTATGCGCGCGTGCAATCGTAAAACTATAGGGAGCTACCTTAAGGTGAATCCAGTTCAAAGTTTGAACAAAAATCTATTGGCAGTTTTATTTCAGGGGAATTACCTTAAGGACGTTCGCGCTAATTGTTTCTGCGCATCCTTACGCACGAAATTCACACGCCACGTCATGCATCGAGCGCGCGCGCTAAGTAGTAAAGTGAACAATAATAGAACAAATGCCCCCTGCTACAACTTTGCGTGGATTTAACGATCTTAGACGTTCGGTGACCCCTGTTTTTCGTTTGATGGGCCATTTTCTCTATCGATTTTCTACGTTTTGCGAAAAAGTGAAGAAAATCTATCGGGCAGAAGTTTGAAATTCTTGCAAAACGCACCATCGAATTCCGTTCATTTGACCTCTTCGTTTAGCTGCGCCTCAGTTTCAAATGCCTCTTGAAGGGTTAAGGTTTGTGAAAATGATGGCAATATTTGGAATTATTAACGCCACAGATTCACTCATACAAAATATTATTAGGATAGTTTGCCTTTGTTGACTTATCTTTGATATTTTAACCTAAAAATCCCGGAGACCATGCTGAATTACGCGCACCAATTTATCAAAATCAGACTAGCTTTCCACACGCTTCATCTCTGAAACGAAGTCGGTGACCCCCAATTTTTATTTCATTTCTGAAACAAGTATATCATAATCCGTCCGCAGTAGAAATTTCAAAAAAATCTATCCAGTGGAAAATTTTCGCGCGAATGTCCTTAAGGTAATTCCATCGAAAAAGAAATCACAACAGATTTTCATTCAAACTTTACCTGTTGGCTGCTTATATCAGGAGAACTTAAAATTTGAAATAAAAAAGGGGGATCCCCATATTCGTTTAGGAGCAGGAGGACCTTTAATAAACTCTTTAATTCCTGAAATTATCTGCTTTGAGAAAGGTTTATATTTGGACCATTCACCTTACGCTTTAACGGAGCAGAAAAATAGGGAGAAAGTTAAGCGAGAAATACAACAATGGATGCGTTACATCAATGTTAAGGCGCAATTTTACGTACGTTTCATTATAAAGGCACTCGTATTTAGTCGACAGGGATACAATATGTTCCAAGCACGCAGTGTTCTGGGGCCACATACAATGTTTTACGAGTGCTAGCTATGCTTTCATTTTCCGTAATATATTTTTTTTATACTCTGCAATAGAAATTGGTCCATATTTACTGTATGGAAAGAAGGTGATCTCTGCATTCAAACTAAATTTAAAAAAATTGTTAGGTCCCGGTACTCGTTTCCGAGGAAAAAACGGTGATTTGTCTCTCGGAAGCCAAGCGGTTTAGAAAAAGCTACCAATTTGTTTATGTTTTGTACGTGCACGCGCTCGTGAGCGCGCGCTGATGACGCAAAAATCGTGCGCAGTAGGGATGCGCAATGCAGTTGTACATGAGGAATGACCTAAAGCTGGCTCAAAAGAGTTTCCAGCACTTAGATTTTGATGGGTCGTTATAACCACTCTTTATCACTTGATGCTACAATCATGGTATCAAAAACACTACCTAATCATTGGTGAACACGTTGTTATCATTTTCGTGACACAATAGGCTACCATAGCAACAGTATGACCGCCTAAAAACACCCTTAATTACAGCTTTAGGGGCTCATAATTCAAGAACGGCACGGTGAAATCTTTTATATTATCAATTTTTGATAAGCATGGTAAGACGCAAATTTTGGCAAAGTTTAAAAAAATTCTGTAGGTAGGGTTCAGAGCCACCTTAAATATTCGAAAATTTATACGCCACGTCATACATGAGAGCGCGCGCTAAGTAATAAAATAAACAATGATGACCATTGTGTGAGGAGAGAAAATTAGATAATTAAGTACGTTTTACATATTCGCTTTCGCTATGAGAAAGTATAGAAATCCAACATAGATATATTTGTTTTAGTTCGTTTTGCGTTTCTGAGTTACAGGTTACTGTTCCAGTTCATTAACCGTACCAAACACCTGCTGTTTTGTGTAAGATCATAACTGTAGTCAGAACCGAACTGTAATTACTACCTGCGATAGTCTGTTGTTAAACTGTTATCTACCTGAGTTGTTTTGAAAGTTATTAATCTTGTAAACGTCGAATTCCGTTATAGCCAATCGAGCTTTCTGAGATGTATTAGATAATGTTTAGTTAAGAAATTTTAATAGCTTTACCTGATCCTTTAGAATTGTGCTTTCGGCTTAAATAGTCGTACCTTGTAAAATATTCTTTGGTTACATTCTGGTTATGTTCGGGTACGTTGCGAGTACCTTAGTGGATTAAACTCTACTGTTGGACCCAAGAACTGTGTATTCTCTGTCTTCCCGTTGGATTGTTTTGCTGTAACAGATCCCGAGTCCTCTAGGAGTCTGACAAACTCCGTCGCTGTAAGCGTGTTTCCCTCTGGATTGTTGTAACAAGGATAACAACTTAAGCGGCCCAAAAACTTGTTATCACAATTGCTATAGCATTTCTTGGATTTAACGATCTTGGACGTTCGGTGACCCCTGTTTTTCTTTTGATGGATCATTTTCTCTATCGATTTTTTACGTTTAGCGAAAAAATAAAGAAAATCTATCGATTAGAAGTTTGAATTTTTTGCAAAATGCACCATCGAATTTCGTTCCTTTTAGCTCTTCGTTCATCTCTGCGACGGTTTCAAATGCCTCTTGAAGGGTTAAGTTCTGTGAAAGCGTTGGTAACATTGGGAACTATTTACGCAATAGACCCACTTCCACAAAGTATGACTCACCTTCGATATTTTTAACTATAAACTCCTGTAGACCATGCTGAATTACGTGCACCAATTTTTCAAAATCAGGGTAGTTTTCCACACGCTTTATCTCTGAAACGAAGTCGGTGACCCCCAATTTTTTCTTTTTTGCATTTCTGACACAAGTAACTCATTATCTGATTGCAGTAAAAATTTTAAAAGAAATCTATCGACTGGAAATTTTCGCGCGAACGTCCTTAATGTAGATCCTTCCCTTTTATTTTAGTTAAAATATTGAACTTTTGTAATCGTTTTGTTTCAATCAGTTGGTACACGACCCACAACCCGAAGACTTTGACATGCATGTGACATGCATGTTTAAACAAACGGTTCTATGTGTGTGTATATGTTGTTAGAATGTGCGCAGGGACTTTTCATATTCATTCAGCCACTATAGACCTTGTTTTTTGTTTCATGTCGCCATCTTTTAGTGATGTTTAAAAAGCGCTATTCTTGTCTGGATCTCCAATCATCGCTTTCAACATCGCTTGCAACATTAGCCGAGCAACTCACAGTATTAACCCAGGGATTTTAATTTTAACACAATTTTCGTTTTGGTAATCACTCGCGAAATCTCGTTAGAGAACGTGGATTAACCCTATAAACTGCAGCTATGTAACAAAACACTAAATGTTTTCCCTCGAATCTGGATGTTGCTCTCAACTTCAAGAAACATCGAGATAACTAAGTATTTCCCTCGGGACCAGTAATTCTAAACTAACACTTAAAAGTGTTTTGTTTATCACCTGCCATATATCAAAAATATCGCTTATCATCCAATGCAAGATAGTTGGCAGGAATTAGTAGGAAAAGGTTTATTTTTTCTTGTCGCTTAAACATGGCACACCATTGAGACAGCTGGTTATCAAACAACGATGAATAAAACGGGGATCCAAAAAAAAATTTTTTTTTTTAAATTCTTATCAAAATTATACGCATTTTATTTGTGTTCCCCGGCTTATGGATGACCTATGGGAGTGTGTAGTATTTTCAAAATGAAATGAATCGATTGTTCGAAGGAGCTAGGAAAATTGACTGTTAAATATGTAGATTATATTGTTAAATTCTGAATGTAGAACTGGGTAAACCTTTCGGCTTATCGGAGACAAGTCTTTTATGCTCAGTTCGTGACCAGATGCCTTTTTTTTAATCAAAGCTGACTTGATAAATATATAACAGCAGGGGCGTAACCAGGATTTTTCAAGGGGGGGTCACACTGTGTCAAAGTGAGGGTACTCACCAGATTGTCATGGTCGTTTTCGCCACCTATTGTAAGTTGTTTAAAAAAAGGCTTACAAAAGGGCAGGTAACTGGCACCCCAGGACCACCCTCCTCCCCCCACCCCTAGCTACGGCCCTAAAGAGACAGTGTCGTTTTAACTGGGACTATTTAATTAGCATTTCAAAGATGATAAAAGCAGTTCCTGTCAAACTTTAGAAACGTTGTATTAGGCAATTCAAAAACCAATGGAATAAAAAAATGGAATAAAAAAAATCATTCAGTAGGCATTTCAGACAGTACTGGTTTAGCAATGAAGTGTAAATCTGCGTTGAAACTTTTCTTGTTCCAAGCCATCGTTGTTTTCTTCGCTAAAGTAAACGCTGACCCCACATTTTCCCGTTCATCATATTTCACAACGCGAGAAAATAAGCAGCTCAAGGGATACGTTGTCAAACGGTTTGATTCTCCCAGTTTGTTATCATGCGGCCAACAATGTATGAGAAACGCTTGGTGTACTTTTACAAACTACAAGATGTCATCCAAGAAGGACGGCAAATTAAAGGAACTTGTGAACTGAACAAGCACGACACCCCCTTCATCGAGTTGTTGTTCAGAAAGGAGTCACTTTTTCAATGCTCCTGAAGGTAAACAGAATTTCATGAACAAGATAAAAATATCATCATTTCATTTTTTCATCGTTTTGACGAAGACAATTCAGCTGAATCATACCAACCATGATAGCGATTTGAACGAATTGAAAATCGAGGCGACCAAAAAGTCAAAGTTAAAGCTAAGTGAAAATGGTGCCCTTAGCTAAAATTAGTGATTTGCTCATAATTATACAATACTGGCCTTTATTAAAGATTTTTCTTGTTTCGTTCATCAAAATAAATAACATGAGAAACAAATATGAATTAACGAAGTTTCAATCATCACTGACTATTAAAGTACATGGAAATGTAATTTGAAATGAAATTGCAATTTAGTTTTTGGATCTGTTTTCTCAACGTGTTGAGTTTATCAATTTTATTCAGGGATGTTTGAAGAAGTTTCAGGCATATACACCTCTCTGTCTCGATTAACTAAAAATGGCTTTGCGGGCCTGAAAAGTTTCCGGGACTATCGAGAAACGGGCCCTAGCCCCGATATCTTGGTAATCGGGATGAAAATTTTCGCATATGAACACCACAGCCCGGATTACCGAGACGAAACTTTTTTGACAAAATAGCTTTGCTTTCACAACATATCGGCCAAAATAACATAATGTTTGCCTTACATGTATTACCACTTCAAAAGTATGCGAATTATCTTTAAAATTGAAAGTTAAGTTATTAGAGTCCACAAAGCTACGATAGTCGCGAACGATACAAGTTTATGTTCCACTTTGGTTTTGTTCCTTGAATTTCATCCCGGTCGACCGGGTTGAAATTTCCCATATGAACAGACAACAAAATTCGTTCCGGTAACCGAGCCAGCCCGGAAACCGTAGACCGTTCTCACTCCTCCATTTTCTCGTACTTTTATTCGATCCATGAACGCGCGGATAGACTACTCAGCCAAATTCAAACCGTAGTAAAACCAAAACCAAAACCAAAGTAATTGTCTAATTACTTTCGACGCTCAAATGAACACCGCTTTAGCTGGAGTTTATAGAGAATTGTGAAAAGACAAGAAGTCAAAGTAATCTCTCAAGTGGTAACTGGAATTTGCCACGTGACTACAATTCAGCCAATAAGAGCGCACGTTAGATTCAACTAAACCCTAGCTATAAAACAATTTTTTTAGTGAGCATTGAAAACAATGAAGACTCCATTATTTCAAATTTTAGGAGGGCTAAAATTTCACCAAAACCGTGCAAAACTGGCCGTTAAAATTGTAATTTCGCAAATACATCTTGAGGCAAGTACAAAACAAGTTCTCCTCCATTCCTAGAAATAAAGTTTTGGTGTTCATAACAGCTGTTATCAAATTAAATTTTTGCCAACATTTTTTTTTATTATCACAATAATGTGCGAAAGGGATAACCGCAGAAATTGAACAGACCCATGCGAAAAGAAAAGACATTTTGGAGTCGATGTCGCCGGTGACACTGAGTTTTTAGCAGTTCTCTTTTGTTGAAAAGACAGGTTTGCCAGATTCTGAACAAGGAAATTTGGCAAAAGTTGCTTTGATGGTTTTTGTGTTTATTTTTTAGGACAATGGACTTTTTCAAGCAAACACTTGCTGTAGGCCAACTTGTCAAGACAAATTAAACTAAAACTTTTGGTCCATAGGATTATGCCATCTGCTTTTGACTCATTTGTTACCTACCGGATCTCTTGTTAAGAAATGCTCACACTCATCGTCAGTCCTAATGTAAATTAAGCCGCCCCGGATTCATTATTTTCCTTTCATCACAGTCTTGAAGAACAATAGCCCTGCTTGTTGAAATATTGACCAATAAGTACAACTTGGCAAGTTTGCATTCTGTGCTAACCTTGCAATAAATTTGGTGTAATTTAATAATAATAATAATAATAATAATAATAATCGAATATTTCCTCAGGATAACCCTTCAGTACATAGTACTGTTATCAACGGGGTCCTGCTAAGAATTAAAAACTAATAAACAAGAATTATTAAGATATATAAAATAAGATACATGTTAAAAACCGTTAAAAATACAATAGAAATTACAAGTAATAATCGTCTAAGGCTTTCCTAAATAAAACTCTAGAATTAATGTTTCTTAAACTTAAAGGCAATACATTAAAAATCGAGGCACCTAAAAAATAAAAGCTACGGCGCGCAAAATCCAGTCTGACTTTTGGTAGTTTTGCAGTTTTCCCATTGTTTCTAGTGTTTAAAGCGTTATGATGTAATCGGTGAAAATAGTCTTTAAATGGAAAGCATGCAGTTCCATTAAGGCAGTCAAATACAAGGCAGCACGCTCTTTTTTGTAAAAAGTTATCAACAGTTAGAAATCGAAGATCACAGTTCTGCGAACTGCATTTTGGGGAAATGATTTCGAGGCTTCGGGTCTCAATGGAGCGGATCATGCGTTTGCGGGACTCTGACCATCCAAGACTAGTATAGCCGCAATACGTAAATATTGGCATAATCATTGATTGGTAAATTTGTTGGGCAGTAAAAGTATCAATACTGGAACGGATGCGCCGTAGGAGGTTCACTCTTCCTGCTGCCTTCTTGTAAATTTTTTGAAAATGAGTTTCAAAATTAAGTGTCGGGTCCAGATGCACGCCGAGGTACTTATAACATGTAGTGGTGTTGATGGGAAAACCGTTGACTGAGAGCTTGACTTGACAGCCTTGAAACAGATTCAACCGCTTACCGGTACCAGACAGCATCACCTCAGATTTTCCTTTCTTCAGATTAAAAATAAGTTCACGAAACCAG
This sequence comes from Orbicella faveolata, assembly GCF_042242905.1. Classification (NCBI taxonomy): domain Eukaryota; kingdom Metazoa; phylum Cnidaria; class Anthozoa; order Scleractinia; family Merulinidae; genus Orbicella; species Orbicella faveolata. The sequence continues at coordinate 14,021,485 of NW_028301553.1, forward strand.
TTAGAGAGATTATCTAAGTCCTGTGAAAGGCTGCTTTGTATCGCATCGATGTCACTTGAGGATGTAAAAATCACCGTATCGTCAGCGTAAGTGATAATCTTACAATGACGAAGCGGACTATGCACATCATTAAAGAAAATGAGAAAAAGGAGGGGCCCAAGAATATTTCCTTGAGGAACTCCAGTGTTAATTGGATTTGGTTCAGAAAGCACACCGTTAAATTGAACGATCTGCTTACGATGGAATAAATAATCAGTAAACCACTGAAATTCCATATCATATACGCCATAACGGGACAGTTTACTCAATAAAACGGAATGACTGATGGTATCGAATGCCTTTGATAAGTCAATAAAAACTGCTCCTGTTGCCTTTCCACTGTCGGCCTCCTTTCTGATGAGATCAGTGAAGTAAGTAACAGCTAGTTCCGTTGCGCGGTTCGGACGGAAACCAAATTGGTACTCAAAAAAGTAGATTAGGACGCTCTAGATGAGCCATCAGCTACTTGTAGACTATCCTTTCCAAGATCTTTGACAAAGTAGGGAGAATTGAGATAGGCCTGTAATTGTCAATCTCAGCCAGAGACCCTGATTTGTATAGGGGGATCACCTTTGCCACTTTCCACTCACTAGGCACAACTCCAGTTTTAAGAGATAAATTGATGATAAATGTCAAAGGCGTGGTTAAAACATAGGCAGCGTCTTTGAGCAGTCCCGGGGGGGAAATTATCCAGTCCAGACGCTTTTTTCCGCTCAAGATTTTTTAGCTCTTTAAGAATGTCTGATTCTTTCACAGCTTTAAAAGTAAACTGACTTTCCGTGAATTGCTTGGGAAGATTTTCTTCAGCAGGTTTGCTCCAGACAAAGTCACGGAGTAAGATTGATTTCCTTTTCAGACATCTGGCAATGGAACTGAAATATTCGCAGAAGCTATTTGCAATGAAGCTTTTGTTAGTTGACTTCGATCCATTTATCACAAACGCCGAACCTTGATCAGAAGGTGATTTGGTAGGATAGAGTTTCTTGATGGCTGCCCAAAATTTATCAGGAGAGTCAGCACAACCTTTAAGGAGATCGCGATGATATCTGCTTTTACATTTTTTAACAAGGCCAGAGACTCTGTTGCGTTGCCGTTTATAAGAAGACCAATCGTTTTCTTGATTAGTACGGCGGGCTTTCCTGAGCAAACCATCCCTGAGATTCATCTCTTTTTTGACATCCGGAGTCAGCCAAGGACACAGTCGGCCTTTGACCTTCTTCAAGATTAGGAGAGCGTGCTTGTCGATACACTGTTGCAGTATGTCACGAAAAGAGGCCCATGCCTCACTTATGCTGACAGATGAATAAACCTCTTCAAAATTCGCAGAATTTAGCTCTTCGCAAAATAGCTTAGGGTCATAGTTAGCAAAATTTCGGCAAGTAATGATTCGCGGATTGAACTTAGCATTGTTTAGCTTGCGAGCACATCCAATGAGCTCATGATCACTCAGGCCAGCTGGAATTACTTTCACCGAAGAGATGTTATGTGGTACGTTGCTGCAAATAACATCAATTAGGGTCTTGGACTCACGCGTAATTCTCGTGGGGGTGGTAATGAGTTGTTTCAGACCAAAATAGGTGAGAATGGATTTCATTTCTTTGTGATCTGAGGACACCAAAAAATTAAATTAACTTGTCAAATTTGCTTAGATACAAGTTTTATTAAAACTTTTTTTCTGGCATGCCATTTTCTTGTCATTTCAACAGCTTTCATCACATCGACAATGTATTAAGAGATTTACAATATTAATTACGTCCCGGACCAAGGTGATATGAAAAGATGGCCACAACTGAAAGATATCAACTAACCTTACATTGATGTAATATTTCTCAAACTCATTAATTACAATTCAGCAAGTTTAGACAAACGAAGGGATGACCGTGACGGTGTTTGGATGCCTGATCTTAATTAGCATAGATTTTTACGCTTTTATATCTCCATTTTTCACGGTCTTTCGTATTTGATGTAATATATCAAACACTCAAGACAGTATTTGACCACATTTCCAAACACCTCGAAGTTCGTCAAAAATAGTCCGCTGCGCGTCGTATTTTCAACTCTCTTCTCGGTGTTTGGAAACGTGGTCAAACACGGTCTTTCGTGTTTGATATATTACAACAAATACGAAAGACCGCGTTTGACCACATTTCCAAACACCGAGAAGAGAGTTGAAAATACGACGCGCAGCGGAGTATTTTTTACGAACTTCGGGGTGTCTGGAAATGTTGTCAAACACTGTCTTGAGTGTTTGATATTTTTTCTAAATCGAAACCAAACCTAAGGCGAAAATGGGGAAATAAAATGGTAAATATTCTATGCTAATTAAGGTCAGATATCCAAAAATCACGGTGACGCTACTATGTAGAATAGAAAAGAAAAACGGAACCAACGATAAAAAATTAATTTCCACCAAAGCAAGAAAAATATTTACAATAAACCTTTTCATTTTTTACCCTAAGGTCAAGATGGCCGCCTCAATTGGACTTAAACATTTCTACAAACCCACATTTTCGTATGGGGTTATGGTTTTCTATACAGCTCTCTACCCTATACTCTTTGAAATAATTATTTCTGGTGTATGCCATTACGAAAGATTTTCTGAATGGCACCCTTGAAGGTCTACAGTAACTTTAAAAGTCAGTTTCTCTATGTGGAGATATATCGGTTACTTATCATGTTAAAATACTTCTCACTTCCTTCGTTTTTCGTTCATAATAAGCTAGGAGAATATATATATTTATAGCTTGTGTCACAAACAAAGTGCATGTAATATTAAAACAATCATAAAACACATCACTTTTGGATCTGTATTCGCAGTGTTTTATTTTTATTTCATGATTAATTTGATTCACTCGCATGTTTGATCACCAGCTGTCCCAAAGGAGGTTCATGTTTACAAATAAAAAATAAACCTTTTAATGCCTGCCAAACACCTTCGATTCGTTAATGAACACGATTTTTGAAAACGTGGTAGTATACATTTTTTGTGCCCAAACCGAAGTTTTTTTTTTTTTTTTACAAATTGCCTTAAAACTGCACGGTTAAATTATTTTGATATATGTTCCCACGAACAAATTCTCCAGTCCTAAATATAAAAAATACTGTAAAAACTAGAACAACATTTTTATCGTCTGTCACAGCCACTGTTACATTTTCCCACCGTTCACGGGCTTAAATGTTTGCGCCGAACCTTTCCGAAAAAGATTCAAACGCGAGGGCGCGAAAAGTGAACAAACTTACGCGAAAATAAAATTCATTTGGGCAAATGTCGTGACATGGAGTTTTTCCTCGACACAGATGAACTTCAGCATAGACTAGCCCCAACCTGAAAGACTCTTGTGTTAACGTTGTTTTAGCTTTATCCGTTTCTTTGCCTCACTTCATTTCTCGTTGACTCTCACCCAATTTCATCCAAATAAGACTAGACTTCTCCTTAACAACGAAGATTCGTTTGGCTTTTGTTTTTTTTTTAAATACATATTAAACAACTTTTAAATAACTTTTTATTTCCACTTGTTCCTACGGCCGACATACAAAGTAACACTGAGCTACCCATTGCAACTTGATTCCCTTTGATTCCCTATCAGGGAACAAAGCTAGCGCTGGTGATCAATAAACCCTGAAAAAAATAACAAAATTAAATACTGAGACGAATAACAAAGGGAAGTTTGATGACAAAGAAACACTAGGTCCAAAAAAGGGGAAACAAATTATTTACTTATCTAGTTTATGATTAGCAAAACAAAATAACCAGGTTTTATATTAATGTTATCATAATATACTTCGACCTTCTCTTACTTCAACATAATAGATTGCTCCAGTCGATAAATACACTGTACGTAAACAAGCAGAGAAGTATTAAGTCGAACGGGTCTGCGCTATGAAAAAGTAACAACGCCATTTTAGTGCAAAATCCTTTTTTTTCAGGCTAAGGATCAACGAAAATGAGCGAAAGTGAGAACATTTAACGTATGACAACCAAAACTTGCACTAGATCTTAAAAGTTAGATGTCGACGTGACATTTTAACGACTTGGATTTAAACCTACATTACCTAAAGCAGCATCCTGCTGATCGTGAAAGTTGGCGTTTTCATTGATGAGGGAGATGTCGTGCTTGTTCAGTTCACAAGTTCCTTTGCCGTCCTTCTTGGATGACATCTTGTAGTTTGTAGAAGTACACCAAGCGTTTTTCATACATTGTTGGCCGCACGATAACAAACTGGGAGAATGAAACCGTTTGACAACGTATCCCTTGAGCTGCTTATTTTCCCGCGTTGTGAAGTATGATGAACGGGAAAATGCAGCTGTTTATGGTGCGATCGATCAGCAATGGCGTGTGTAAAGCTTTTTATGTTTTTCCTGTTTCAAATTTCTTTCGTTTTCTCCACAGCAGAAACAGCTGCATTTTCCCGTTCATTATATTTCACAACGCGGGAAAATAAACAGCTTAAGGGATACGGTGTCGAACGGTTTGATTCTCCCAGTTTGTTATCGTGCGGCCAACAATGAGAAACGCTTGGTGTACTTCCACAAACTACAAGATGTCATCCAAGAAGGACGGCAAAGGAACTTGTGAACTGAACAAGCATGACATCTCCCTCATCAGTGAAAACACCAACTTTCATGATCAGCAGGGAGTCATTTTCTTGACGCCGCTTAAGGTAATGTAGGTTTTTTTTTAATTCAAGCCTTTAAAATGTCACGTCTTACGTTTACGATATAGGGCGAATCATCGATGTTACGTTAAATGTTTTAGCTTTCGTATATTTCGTGGTAGAACCTTAACCTGGTAGAAAAAGATTTTGTACTCAAATGGGATTGTTTTATTTTCGTTACTAAGATCTGCTCAACTTAAAGAAGACTTCAGGTTATAAATTACATCTATTATACACATCTTTGCGTTACTGGTTTGAGCACCCCATTATGTTGAAGTATTCAGTAATTAAAACAAGATTATTTAAAACATAGTGAGTCTGCCTTGTTTATATCGCCGGCAAACTAAATAAGTCAAACCAAGCCGTGTAAGGAACTGGCACTTTTGGACCTGGTTTTTCATATCATCAAGCTTCTCTTTCGCATTCGCAGCGTTTTTATCTCGTTAATTTAATTTATTCGGGGATGTTTGAGATACTTCATTGATTTCTAGCTATACTAGTTACAGCAGCAGTCTTGTAGCATTACAGGTCGCTAAGACATACCGAACGCGCTCAAAGCGACACGCGAAATGAAACTTGCGCAAGTCAACCATAATTCAATAGGCCAACGGTACTTCGCAAATACATAATCATGAAATAAAAACGCTGAGGGTCAAAACTGACTAAGTACAGGGAATTTAAAAAAAGGAAAATAAATCAAAAAAAAAAAGTACAACTTGGCTTGTAGATTTGCTTTCTTAACGTATTGATTTTATCAATTTTATTCAGGGATGTTTGATCACCAGCTGTCTCAATGGCGGTTCTTGTTTACACGACCCCGAAAAACAAACCTTTTTCCTCTTCGTGCCACCAGCTTTGGACTGGACACAGATGTGAAGTTAAGAAAGGTAATTATGAGTTCTACTTTATATATCATATACAGTTAATAACACAGCCAACCCCCCACAAACGGTCCCCTTTTTATATTAAATAGTGAAGGTTTTTGGTCGTCCTCCGCTAGAGAACCAGTTTCTTGCAATGGACAGTTGATCCTGGCTGAGGATAATCACTGAAGAAAAAATCAACTGCAGCTATTTCTAATTAACGATAAACTGTCCATATTTGCATAACGTTTATATAAATGCGTAATGAAGAGGTTCACTTTACTCGTAGTCTAAACAAACGGCCAGTAGAAATTGCCCCAACAGAAGGCATCGGAAAGCCTGCGTTTTAATTTTTTTTCTGTAGGTCATATGTCTTTTAGGATCTTGCGATTAGGAATATATGAATTTATTTATGAATTTATTCATGAATTTATTTTATATGAATTTATTCATGAATTTATTTTATATGAATTTATGAAGATTCTTGAAAGGGCAGGGCAATTTAACAGCCCCTGCGTTTTCTTATTTGTAGTTTCATGCCTTATTTCAACAAGCCAATTTCGCCTATATTAAAATTCTAACATGGCGCTTTGTCTCAACCCAGAAGCATATGGTTCTGCTCAACCTTGATGTGACTTTTTGTTTTAGTCTTCCAAGCCTCGGAGCCATGTTAAAATTTTAATATATCGAAATTAATCTGTTCGTTGGCACGAAAGAGCGAGTAAAAACCCGTCTGTATTCGTTATGATAGCTTTAATCTCATCCTGTTTTATATTTCACCTGATTAGAATGTCCGCAAGATTGGGTTCGTTACGGAAATTCTTGTTACCACGTCATCGACACTCCGACCCTCAAATGGAGCGACGCTCGAACGACTTGCCAGAATCGATAGATAAATAGATAGATAGATAGATAGATAGATAGATAGACAGATAGACAGCTAGATAGATAGACAGCTAGATAGATAGACAGATAGACAGATAGACGACTTGCCAGAATCGATAGATAGATAGACAGATAGACAGATAGACAGTAGATAGATAGATAGATAGTTGGTGTCAATTTCCTCCCTTGCAGTCAGAGGCTGAATTGTGGAGGAACCAGAAAGGTGAGATCGGACGTCAGCATATGAAGGCGCACTTTGCAGCCACTTCAGTCCACGTATGATCTCACTTTACCCACCCCAGACCAATGACCGGCACAAGTCAGATAGACCATGACACCGGGTTCTACGTCCCCTACTCTTTTCGAACGGTGTCATGCGTTCTTTAACGTCCCACAAGAACCAGATCAGTGAAGTGCTGTGAGACGGGGCCTACGGTTTATCGTCCTTATCCGAGAAGACTTGAATGTCTAACCATTTGTAGATGTAATTACAAAGGCAGCACATTCTCCTCAGTTATTTTAAGACCCTGAGTGTTGGTCCGGTCTGGGGCTCGAACCTTCGACCTCCCGCACAGCAGTCCGGCGCTCTCCCAATTGAGCTAACCAGGCGGAATGACACTCCAGGCAGAATTTGGGAGGAGACCTCGCTTTCATCAAATCACAAGATGAAAACAACTTCGTTCATGACCTAATGAACCAGCAAACAGACCAAGATTGGGTTGCTTGGCTTGGACTTTACAGAAAGGCTAATAATGCGTTTTACTGGATCGATGACATTCCATTAACGGACCAGTATGCTGCATGGGCAAGTGGAGAACCTAACTATTTTTATGTAAATGAAAAGTGTGTCCACATATATAACGTATTAGAAAAACTTGGGGAATTGAATGACCTTAGATGTAATTTGGACGAGGCGTAGAAGAATGTAGCCCCTGTTACACATTTAAGGCGGTCATCATAACTGAGCATTTTGCCGTTTTGTCACGAAAGGATTCCAGGGATACATAAACTCATTTTTCATTAGAATTGTAAAACCCTGGAACATTATCTGTAAATCTCGCCCCTTATGACAAGTTTTCCAGTCTAAGTATGTTTAAGAATGTTCTGCGCGCCACCTTTTACTTTACTGGACACTACTTACAATATTGACATGCCCTGCACCTGGTTCCTCTCCTGCAACTGCCTTTGCCACCGCTCTTAATTTAACCTGACTGATTTTATTTGCACCTTACCGTGCACTATTAGTAATTAATTACATTCATTGTAATTTTATTAAATTTCAGATTTCTTATATCAGGTTTTATTAGATTTTGGTTGCGCATCGCATAGGATACTTATCCCGTTTGCCCAATCCCTTTTGGTCTTTTCATCTCTAATATTGATTTACCATATATGTGTATATTTAACTTGTGAGACCAATAAAGTTGATAGACAAACTTCATTTACACTCGAGACATATAGGCGAGTTAACGCTACACACTGACTACTTGTAAGAACTTAGTATCAAACGTTGTTGTCAGCATTAGAACATTACAATTATGCAAAATAGAAAGTTCTAGGAACTTAGGAACTTAGAAAATTCAAAGTTCTTTGATGAGGGTGTCAAATGTTTCTCTACTATAAAAAAAGTAAGATATAGGGTAGAGAGCCGTACAGAAAACCATAGTGACACGAAAATGTGGGTGGCCCCAGTCTTTTGTGGGGTTGAGGCGGCCATTTTGGCTTTAAGTTTAAAAATAGATAGATAATGTATTGCAACTAGGTTTACTCTTTTAGTGTAAATGAAATATTTTTAACGTTGGTTTTGTGCTCTTTGTCTATTCTGCATAGTAGAACATGTGAATTACTTGTCAACTGTACAAAATATCGCAAAATTACGGTTATAAGTCACCCATCCCGTTTTAAAGCCCCAACGGCTGAAAGCCAATTTAATTAGAGAGTTTAAGGGCCCATTAACTGATCTTTTCGAGCCTTTGCTAAGGAAAATTTTTTCTCATATAACCTCATCATTTTTTGTTAGTTCAGAGTTATTTCATGTGTTTTAACTTTTTCACGATCAGTAGTACCAGTGATGACTTCATAAGGCCACGCCCTTGGTCATGTGACTGATACTGAAAAAATGTAAAGGCTCCCAGGCAAATCACCTTATCGGGATTTTTTTCATTGAGTTAATATTTCAATTTAAATCCTCATTACGCTGTGCACAGATTTTGTTTCATTTCTAAAGGTCAGATTTTGGGAGAATTTCAAAATATTGAAAAATTCGTAATTTTCTGAGAAAAGCGTGATTTCGAAAAAGGAATGCAAGCTATGTTCCTAACGTTGGTTTGAATCGAAATTCGTCGGCTGGATTTAATGTAAAACCGCGTTTCCTTTAGCATTTAAAGAAACCGGAAGTGCGCCCGATATATATTTGGAAGTTACCTTATGAGCGCGTGCGTAATTTACACTACCAGCGCACTTCGGTAAGATCAAACAAAGCCATGTGGACTTAGTTTTTCTCTTTCTATTGCTCTGGTTTTTCTGTCTTTCTCTCATTTTGCCTTTGCTTGTACTTTTGTTACTTTGCATTTTGTGAAACACAAAGAGAAACATCTTAAATGTAAGCGAATTTGCAAGTTCTTGAGCTGTTTTTATTTTGCCCGCTCAGGCTGACGTAAGTAACCGGAAGTGAAATTTCACCTCCTTAGCAACGCGCGCGAGCGCGCGCATGAATCGGTTAATGGGCCCTTAAGAAAACTACGACGGCAACGGCACCGGCAACGTCGCTAAACCAAAGGTTTAATGAGCAAAACAATAGCTGTGCACGTGCGTTATAATTCTTGGTACATTTCTTTGCGGTCCTCTGGAAAACAACAACGTGAAATGATCAAAATTCTACGTTGTCCGGAGAACGTGAACCACGACGGCTAATTTTTTATTTTTATTTCAAATGTTTCGCCCTGTCCCAGATTCAGCGTCGTAATAGTTTTGACACTGAGAAACAAAGGAAAATGACTTTAGAGTATCGCGAGATTCGTAGGTAAATGTAAAATAATTTTTTAAATCGACGATGTCCTAGGCGTTGCGCCTTGGTTTCTTAAACTCCCTATTAAATATGTAAACAAAAACACCATTCTAATTCTGGTTATTATCCCCTAACCCCTGCCTCTGGTATTACTGTCATGGACCGAGGGCTTCATACAAAGCAAAGGAATACGCCAAGCACGGACGTCATTCTTATTTCGAGACCTTAATGATGCATTTAACAGCCATTGAGTCCCTGGTGCTATTCTGCGAAGCACGATTAAGGCCCGGACCACAGCCCCGTGTTCGTCTCGACGAAAACGAAGCAAAATATTTTCGCCCACCCTAGCGTTTTCGGTGTTGTTTTCACCTGTCGTATGAAAACGCATAATTTTTGATACATTTTCGTCTACCGTCCACGCTAAAACGCTCGAAAACGCTGATGGAAACCGTTGACGCTTTTTCGGCACCGTTTTCAGAAGCCTCCGTTTTCTCCTATCCACACTAGAAACGGAGCGTTTTCAAAACGATTCTTTTTAAAAACGCTCCACTCGTGAAACCGTTTTCGAAAGCCTCCATTTTCAACACTGTTTTCGGTCATTTTAGTGTGGACGATAGGCAAAAACGCATCAAAAAGTCTGCGTTTTCGCACGATTACGCATTAATGTGGTCGGGGCCTAAACCAATCTAGAATTACCGTGATCAAATTTTGATTTTAATTTTTGTAACCGTTCTCGGTGAGTTTTCTTTTTACATTCTTTTTGTCCTCAGCTTTTGTCTCTGATTTAAGTCAAACTCCCATATCACTAAAAACGTTTCGTCAGTTAAAAGATATATTGAATAACTGGCTGTAATATCAACAGGGAGATTCCCAGCTCTGGTTGCTATGCATTTCTTTGGCGCTATAGTAAAGTTGGGATAAGTTTGTCATAAACTATTTCAATATCATAGAGCGGTTTTCATTTGAGTGTCGAAGAGTAATTGGTTTTGCAGTTACTACGCAACACGATTGGCTTAAAAACTCTCGCCAATTTTCATCCAATCAGAAGTAAAGCCAAACCCAATCGTGACTTGTTCGCACAAGTTTTCCCGCGCTTCGCATCAGCTACATGTAATCACTTCGAGTTTTGATTGGTTCAATGTACTGTCTATGTCCTTTGTGACTGGCTTAAGCGATAACTTTGGTTTAATTTTTCGATACTCAGTTGGAAACCACTCTACAATTGCTGATCTTAATCTTTATTTTAATGACTGTTGTATTTCTTTCTCTCATATCTGGGTGTCTATTTTTTCTTTTGGTGATACCACCTCGGCCTTGGTGCCTACATTAAAAATAAAAATCGCCAACAACACCACGGGCGCTGTCAGACAGAACATCAACGTCGGATGAAAGTCCAGGAAAAAAACTGATGACGTAATCATGACGACATTGGTCAGCTGATTGGACATCACTTGGAACATGTTGTCTCTGAATTTCAGAATCAGTGCTACGGTCAATCCAAAAAAAGCCGTAACAACAATGAGTAACGTTGCGTGACGGTTATAACCATAGAAAAGCCCGCAGTTTACGACGTGATAACGAAACTCGGGCCTGAGAAGTAACGTCACGGTGTTGAAAAAGACGCCAAACATGTACAGCTTTGTGTTTTGCAAGAGTATGCTTTCTTCCATTCCTTGGCCCTCTTTGAAGATCTTCTCGTTGTAAATATTCGCTGAGGAGGACAGTACACACTGTGCTAGGACCAGAATGTGTCCTTGACTTCCTCGAAAAATGCTTGGTTTCTCTTCGACAGCTTCGGTGACATTTCGCGAGCCCGGAGTTCGTCGTGCCTTCCGACAAGCGTCCGATTCGTGTCCGTTTAAGGTCGACTGTACTTCGGCTGGTAAGAAGTCGCCGATGATTCGCCGGTGGTGTGAATGTTCGATTTCTTTCTTCTCATTTGAGAGCAAAACGATTGATAAGAATAAAATCAGCAAAGACGCCCATTGGACGCTGCTTAATTTTCTCCTATAAAGAAAAAAAACAAAAAAACAATCAACATGCAGGTCAATTTTAAAACGTTTGGGTTTACCAGTCAGTATAAACTGATAGCACAACTTTTCTGGAATTTTTAGGAGAGAGGACAACCTCGCGAGGTATATCCAAATTTTCGAAAAATCCCTTGGCCGGGAGTTACATGCCATTTTCTTTGTCTCTCAGAATTTCCGGGACTTCTCATTGGTTCGAATTGCAGAAATTCAATAATTGTCGGATCTTCCGTGAACATTCCCAAGAAATTTCCTCACAAATTGCCCCTACTTCTGCTTCAAAAGTTCAGGAATTTTTCATCGAATGGAAAGCGCCCAAGGTCATAGCCTGCGTGAAATATAGTGTCTCTGATTGGAGAATACTCTGATGAGTAACAATAGACTACGAGCAGGCCCTTTGTATTCCGCGTCACGCAGGATGGACTAAGCGACAGAGGGGCAATGTAGTCTAAGTATCAACCACCGGGATAGATGAGTTTTCTGCGAACAAGAGCAGAACTCCACGAATTCCAGAATTGGAATGGTAACTCAACATAATGGTCATTCACGGTTAATTAAGTGATCTAATTCCGGGATGAGTTGGGCCAATGGAACGAGTAAGATAACGAATAAAATGATAAGACGCGGTATCTGACCTGAGGATAATCCTAAATAGAACGGCTGTGGATATGATGACAAAGTTCTGCATCAACGTGTACACCGCCTACGAACAAGGATACAGCAATTATACAACTGGCATAGAGAGGTTTTCAGTTGAGTGTCGTAAAACCAAGTTAAGGTCATTCCCCAGTATTGCATTGCGCATCCCTACTATGCATAATTTCACGCGTGATTAATGAGCGCGCATTAAAAACCGTGCAGCTCCCACTAGCTAATCTAGAGTGACGTTTCCGAGCTTTATCAAATCTGAACTTTGGGAATTTCATTTTCGGTTTCATTTTTGATGGCATTTGCCGCTTTTCTGGGCGTACAAATGCAGCGTTGGCTTCCTTCACAGATATCCTTGTGAACTGTCTTGTCACACACTCTAGGGTCTGCGAAGAAGGCTAATATGCAACATTTGCGTGTGGTGTAAGTCACTTCAGTTCACTTGGGACTCGGGGAAATGTGTACTTTTAACTTACTGCAGACAAATGCAACAGAATATAAAATCCTATCAGATTGTCGCAGAAATACAGCAATCCTGGAACCGCCCATTTAAGAAGTTCACGCCAATTGACATCACAAACAGACAGAACTTCTCCAGCTGACTTTCCCCCTATAAAATAAAGATGAAAAACAATAATGATAAAAATGCACTTGTGACCATTCCATGGATTATATAAAAATTCGGGTGTACTCACACATTCATGCCAATAGCAGACGGGTACTTTCACAAGAACTGCTTAGAAGCTTCAAAATATGTATTTAGTTGAAACTGTACGTAAACTATACAGTCGAGCCTGGCTGACTAGCCCTGAGCTTGGAGGTATCCATCTTATATAGTGGAAGCAATTACATAAATCAGGTCAGTCCCTGGAACTAATTGAACTGTCCGTGATGAAGTTATGTAGGTGCCATACAGAGAAGTTCCACTCAACAGTCGAACCCTGCTTAAAGGAGCTCAGTCACGGTATTTTGAGTTATTTTGGCCACGTACAAAATGACCTTGAAATGTTAGGAAGCCTGAAAATAATAGTTTACTAAGATAGAAAAACACCAAAGAGATAATAATAAAGCATAAAGGAACAAGGATGGTTACGAATGGAGAAGATTAACGCGGATGTAAAAACCGTGGCGTGACTCCTTTAAATGGGCACGTGAGGGACCACTAAAAGTGTCCGTCGGTAGTTATGAGGTGTCTGTATTAAGTGAGTGTCCGTAAAACCAGGCTGCAGTGTACCTCAGATGACAATTACTGATCTAATAGTCGATCAACGGAGTTGACGCTTCTCCCTTACCCTTGCACAGTAATAAGTGAAGATAAAGACTGCAGCAAACAAGTAACTTGAACAGCTCGGCAAAAATGTTGACAGTTACAGGAAGATACTCGTATCCACCACCTGTTGGGAGAAAACGAAACTGGATCAGACCACGGTACAATGTCAGCAACACTTTGGTAGGGGGTGGGGTGTGGGAGGATTTACATCCGTGGAACATTTTTCTAATTAGAGAACTTATGCTGATTTTACCAACGTTGTTAAGGTAATTCCATCGAAATAGAACTCACGATAGATTTTCTTTCAAACTTTGCCTGTTGTCTGCTTATATCAAGAGAAATTAAAATTTGAAATAAAAAAGGGGATCCCCATATTCGTTTAGGAGCAGGAGGACCTTCAATAAACCCCATAATTCCTGAAATTATCTGCTTTCAGAAACATTTATATTTGAACCATTCACCTGACGCATTAAGCGTGCAGAAAAATAGAAAGAAAGTTAAGCGAGAAAAATAACAATATGGATGTATTGCATAAATGTTAAGGAGCAATTTGATGTACGTTTCACGGCATGATAACGGCACTCATATTTAGTTGACAGGGATACAATAAGTTCCAAGCTCGCAGTGTTCTGGGGCCACACATTATCTTTTACGAGTGCTAGCTATGCTCTCATTTTCCGTGAAAATTTTTTACTCCGCAATAGAAATTGGTCCATATTCACTGTATAGAAAGGAGATCTCTGCCTTCAAACTAAATAAAAAAATCTTTAGGTCCCGGTACTCGTTTCCGAGAAAAAAAACGATGATTTATCTCTCGCAAGCCACGAGACACTATTTTTTATATGTTGTGTATGTACACGCGCTCGTGAGCGCGCACTAATGACGCGAAAATCGTGCGCAGTAGGGATGCGCAATGCAATTCTGAGGAATCACCTTAAGGTCATTCCACTGAAATAGAACCTGCACTGAGATTTTTGCGAAACTTTGCCTATTGATTGTTTATATTATAGGAACTTATATTCTGAAATAAAAATGAGGGGTCCCCATGTTCGTTTAGGAGCAACAGCACCTTGTTTATACCCATATAAATCCTTATAATAGCACCATGATTGTAGTCACGATTTCTTGCTAAATTCACGTTTCCGACGATTGCTTTTTGTTCTACACTGAGAATTGGTCCATATTTATTTTACACAGAGAAATTTATTACTCAATTCAAAACAACAGAAAAAAATGATAGGTCACCATACTCGTTTGCGAGAAATTGACGATTTTCCTCTATGGCGAGGTCCAGCTGTAAAGAAAAAGCCGCCATTTTTTAATGCGCGCGCGCTAATCACGCGTGAAACTATGTGCGGTAGGGATGCGCAATGTAATACTGGGGAATAACCTTAAGCGCCAAGCGCGCGATGGGTTGACATTGACGCAATCAACTACGCTACCAAGTACACGACTAAAATGAAAGAAAAATTTTCCTGCTGTGACCAAATCAAGTGAAATGAACCTGTACTTAAACCAGAAACACCATACGAGAAGCATATCGCTAACCACTAACTGTTAACTTCTTCCAGCTGAAAAACTAGCTGTTCTCTGTTAGCTGTTATCTACTGAAATCCAACTGTAAACATGTACCTGCAGATGGCGTAGTGCGCGTGTAAAACAAGTGCGAGATACGCAACTGTTTTACTTACTGGGGAGGTGACAGGAAAAAATGTAATGGGCACCGTAAAAGTTTTCAGAAAAGATTAATAACTTTAAAAAACACGTGGTTACCCCTACATTTTATGTTATGAAATGGAAGTGGCAAGCCTATTAAACACGTGATTAGTTTCTGGTTGTGAGCAAAAGGTATTTAGACTGTATTTTAACTGAACCGGAGGAAGGCTGTCAGAGACATTAAAAGTACTGTTGCAACGATTTTTTCATTAAAGACATACCAGAAATGGTTTTTATGTTACCATTTACCGGGTAGTTTTAAGATCTTTATAAATGTGTTTGCTTTTCTGTATGTAAAGGCGAATTCTTAGATAATCTGTGAAGAAATATTCTTTCCTACTTTTTTCAGAAAAATGCTGATGTCAGCATTTTTGTTCGGATTCAAGGTTAATTAATTATCTCGAAAAAATGCGTGGCTACCCCCCATAGCCCTTGGAAAGATCTACTTTTTCCGCGTGGTCCTAACCTGGCGCAAAAACCTTTGTATTTAGTAGGCACCGTCCGTAATAAGGGTTTTCTGAATCTCTTCAGTGTTTCTGTCTCAGTGGCGGATCAGGGGGAGGGGCCCGGGTGGCCCGCCCCCCCTATTTTGGGTAAAAAAAGAAATCACAGAAGGAAGAAAAGCCGGCAGGGCAAGCATCCCCCCTCTCCCCCTTTAGCTCAAGGTCTGGATCCGCCACTGTGTATGTACCAAATTCAAATACGAAAGTTAACTTAAGTTAGCCGTAGTGGTTCACGTTCTCCAAAGGTTTGGAAATTGACAATTTCATGTTGATGATTTGCAAAGGACGGCTACGAAATGTACAAAGGTGCATAATGCACATGCGGCACATGCAGATCCATTGTTCTTTTCATTAATTACAGGAGCTCAGTCACGGTATTTTGAGTTATTTTGGCCACGTACATACTTACCGCTATATTGAGGGAAACCTGAAAATAATAGTTCACTAAGATAGAAAAACACCAAAGAAATAACAATAACTCATAAAGGATAGTTAAGGTGGCCACTGTTTGATTGTTGAAACTGAATCTCTCTCCTGATGTGTAAGCTTAACTCGTTGTTTTCAGCGCAATTTTTGTGTATTGTTTACGGTGTGTGTGTGTTTTGTGTGTGAGTCTGAATAAATGAAGTTAAAATTGTGATATCGTATTCTCCCTTGATAAGCCAAGGGACTTTAAGGGAAAACAACAAAAAATATGTTTAAATTCAAAAAAAAAAAAAAAAAAAGATTGACACTGATCACAAACGATGAAGTTGTACTCAAGTTAATTACGTTTAGGCTAAACTTTTCAAGATGCTCAAAGCGTGGCGTAGCTTCTTTTAGCTTTTTGTTTGGCGACGTTTTCTTTGGCGCCGTGCTTTGCAAGGTCGCCACTAATATTGATTCGATCACTTTAAAAGTGATCAATATATTAAAAAAAAAATAATGTTTTGTCTTTTCCAATTTTGCAACAGACAGTGTGTCTGGAATAAACAAATAGTCGTCTTAGTATAGGGATATTTTGAAATTCTCTTCATGACAACCATAATTTCAAAAGAAATAACACTCACTATTACAGAATTAAGAGTTTTGCGTGATCAAGTCTGCATGAGTACTGTGTTGGGCATCCAACCTCAAATTGAACAATTCATATGTTGGAAAATACCGGAAAAAAAGATAAAAAGGCGAACTGGCAGCTAGTGTTTGTAGAAAAAAACAACCGCCGTATAGAACAAAAGAATACTCCCGGGGGTGGGACTGGGGCGGTGCCAGGGTATGTTCGCTTCATACTTTAGGTGAGATAATATTTTGCCGTGACTTGATCGTCAACAAGACCAATATTACTAATGTAGTTTACCAGCTGGAAGGGATCCTAAAAACCACGCTAAGCTAAATGGGAGTATTGGGAAGAAGTTAACAAATGCCGAGAAAAAGTTATTGGATTTCGAGAAGAGATTTCGAGAAGAGAAGATCGTCCGTTCCAAAGTGGAACTAATTTGATCAGATTAGTTCATTGCACGACATTCATTCTTAGAATCGTTAATTCATATTGTGACATTGTTTGCTTTGAACACGATGCTGATGAAACTTAAACAAAAAATTACCTTGCAGGACCACTTTCCCACCTCCACTATCCTCTTTCTAGTATTATTTTGGCCCTATTTTGATAGACAACTTCTTGTAAAATTAAAAGAAAATTCGTGGTTAACTTTTCCTTGAATTGCCTCCAGTATTGCACAGTGTTGATGAAGTGTTCAGGCAATGGAGGTTAGCGTGTCTACGTAAACAAGGAAATACATACGTCACCTCTGATGGACAGTTTGGTTAGCAGCGTCCTGGAACACGCCAGCGAGACGTAAATAGTTCCAAGCAAAAACGTGTGCAGAAAGCTGGCCGGATTCCACACGACATTTCCAAACATTCGCCCTAAAGAAAGACGACGGAGTCTTGCAGCTACAACCATGTTATGCTGTCAGCTGGTAGCAGGGAGATTGGTTCCCAGCTAACCCGAGTACCCGCAGGCGATGTCACGCATTGTCACGCGATGGTGCAAAAATGCCAATATCAAATCACGCTACGGAGGGGTAGGTAACGTCTCAGTCAATGATCTCTTGAGACATCAAATAAGTTGAAACATTTTATTTCTGCGCAAGAGGACACATGTATCATTAGGGAACATGTCGATCATTTTGATTCTCTTCATCAAAGTGCGACATACAGTCTATTGAATTACTTTCGCAAAGCGCGTGTATACCGCAAGGTTATAAAAAAAACATTTTAAACACTTGTTATTTACCAGTCTCGTGCACAGCGCTTTGGTTTGAACTTGAAAAATGATTAGTATCCAAAATTACTATCAAGTCAAATTGACAATTGGGAGCTGGTCACAATGACCGTGACAAAACTGGGGCGAGACGAGAAGGAAACTCTAGTCCTCAAATTTCGCGCGGCCATTTTATGCATTCACTCGCCTTTTTCGTTTCTCGTCGACGGTATAAGCGGGAAAACAATGACTGCTCCTACACTACATTCACATGAAATCAGCTGCGCGCATTCTCTTTCCCGCTTTTAAATTCTGCAGATTCTTTAGCTTACTAAGAATCTGTTTATCCTCTGACACACGAGTTTGTCCCAATGATTGGCTAGAGCAATCACGTCCTTTCGCTTTCTTGTCAAGTCTTTCCTTCTCGTCGTCTCGATGTTTACTTTTATGCTTGTGTTTGTGTTTTCGCTTCTCCTTGTGTTTATGCTTGTGCTTCGAGCGATACTCGTCTTCACTGTCCGTAGAATCAGAATAACTTTTCTTTGTGTCTTTTCGTTTTTCTTTCCGTTTTCTACGTTCAGAATCTTCTTTATTCTGTGCTTTGTCAACGCTGTGTTTTTCTCTGGAGAAAGAACGCGAAGAAGAGGGCTGGTGCCCGCTGGACGGAGGTGCTGGCCCGAAAATTTCCCTAGCCGATTCAACTTCATCGCTTTTTGCGTTTTCAGTCACTACAACTTGCATGTCAGTCTGTTTTAGTTCTTTTCCAGCAGGCTTGCTAGGCGAATCCTGATTTAAAGTTCTATGATTAGAAGTAAATCGACTAGCTAAGTTGTTGTCTTCAGTTCTTAAATCGACATGGCTGCTCGAAGCCTTTTCTTGAGGCTTGTTCTCCGAAGCTTGAATCGATATGGGTTCGGTTTCTGCTTTTTCGTTCTCGCCGTCATCTTGGTCACTCGCTTCCGATTCTTCCGAAGATGAATCAGCGAATATTGCTTTGAACAAATCCATACTTGGCCGCTTAGGAGCAGAATTTACTCCTTCATTTTGTGTTTCTTTCGTTTTGTCTTCTTGTGATTCACTCAGCTGTGTATCACTTGATCCTATCCCCTTTTTACCAACAGACGTGGTTACGGACGGCACTACAAAAGCTTTCGTCGCTAACTCGGAATTTGCCGACTTTGAATCGGAAGGTATCGGTTCATCGACAGATTTCGATGTCGTTCCGAGCCTTTCCGACTTACTGTCGTTGTTTGAAATCGTCGGCAATGGCTCGTAAGTCAAAGCACGGGGTTGTGGCTGTGTTATAAGATCTCCGAGTGTAAACTTCGGCCTCCGAATTTTAGGTACACCCACAACACGAGAACCTGGATATGGATTAGGAATGTTGAATCGTTTACATAAGGTGTTCTCGGGATGCCACTCGAAGGTATCCCGAGTTAATTTCCCGAACATTTTCATACTGGCCGCTTCTGTTTGGTCGGAAGAACCCGACGATTCTTGAGCTGGTACCTCTTCGTACACAATTCTGTGGTCGTCGGGTTGTTTAGCCGAAGTAAACCTGGCCGCCATTGTAGAATTCATTGGTCTGTACAAGGCGGCGGAGCGGGCAAATTCCTCTTTTTCGCGTTCTCTCTCCCACTCCGTCAGGCCACTGCAAGACAAGGTATGTATCGTGAGTGCTCACTCTTGACAAACAAAACAAGGACAAGTTCAAATATCGTCCTATGCAATCACGAGGCCAAAAAGAAGATTCGTCTACAACGCAAGAAAGAAACTAAATGAAACAATTTTGAAGGGGGAGAAACAGTTCAAAGGAAAAGAAAGCAAGAGTCTGTAAGTAGAGAAACGTTAATCTAATCAAAAAACAAAAGTGCACGTTTTTAGGTAATGTTCGTAAGAACCCGAACAGTTTCCGATAACTCTTAACCGATCAGAGCACTGTGCACCGAAAGTTATCGCGCCAATTCGTCTTCGTAAAGCGGTGCGATGCGACTTGGCAACCGTTGTCACAGAAACCAAGGCCCCAGTAAAATCTTTGAGATGTTACATTTAAAGGACTTGTTGAAGAGACTACGATCTACATGTAGGAAATCTGCGAACAAAGAATGATGCTGATTCAGGAATGAAGTTTGCACTATTTTTTGTTGCTTACCTGTCGTGAACCTGTTGAGAAACCTGCCCTCCTTGTCTTAGTTTCAAAAACTCTTCGTAGCGGGCCTGTTTGGCCGAGTCTTTCATAAACGGTTTAAAACTACTATGACTACTCCATCGGCTGGACGACCAACTCTTTTGCGTTGAATCACTCGATAAAGAACCTTTTACTGTAGAAGGCATTGTGCTGGAAGGCTTGGTTGCCTTATCCTTCGATACTGACAACACTCGCTTCTTATCCTCTTCGGAGAGATATTCAAACACTGACTTTTGAGGTGCTGGGAGTGGTTCTTCTCCAAGCATTTCTCCTCTGTCTGACGCAGTTAGAGTCTTTCTGTTTTGAGCAGTTTCTTTAGAGGACTTTGATTCATTTATGGAATCAGCAAACTTGTGAGTGCAGTCAAAGCCTCGTGGCACCACCGGGGGAGGGAAGGGTTTCATTGCATCCATGGCTTTGGGTGTGGCAGTAAAAATTGACAATGCACCACCTAAGTCCCAAGAAAGAAATCAACTATTTAGTCTCATGATTGAAATGTTAATTATCTTTACCGATTTCCATACATTTCCCTCAATGCATGTTCTGAGAGTTTGGTAGTATATCAAAATAACATCCTCTAGTTGATGACTTTCAGTATGTTTGACATCTGAGTATTTGACAATGCATTAATTATGCTCAGAATATGGCTGTTATTAAGTTTTGAGTCAAACATCAAGGGCCCATCAAGTATACTCAGCCATAAATATGGGTTATTGACCAAATGTGAGGTCAAGATAGCTGGATATTAGTCAAGTTCTTTTTCTGTGTGTTTATGGACTGAGACAGAGTCCAGATGCATAAACAGCCAAAACAAAAATGAGGCCAATATCCAGCCATCTTGACCGAAGAAGCTTGGTCGATAAAGGATTTACTATATGGTTTTCAGGGAAAATTATCTTGCGGGACATGGTGGGTAGTCCCAAGTGGGCAAGACAGCTCCATCTTGCTCGCTCAGGTAGCCAATCACAGCACAGGATTTGGTTCATCTTGTCCACTCATGGAGCTAGACATGTAATATTAGGAGTTACATGTTATGGCCCTTGATAAAGGCCCTGTACACAGGGAAGCTAACTTCCAGTTATATTTAGAACATCAACACTAAATGAGTTGCAACTAATACACCATTGGGAGGGCCTTCTCATACTAACCTCTAGTATTTTCTTTAGGAGGGCCAGTCCAGCCATGGAGTCCAGTAGTTGTATCAGCCCTGAGTTCTATGTCATAGTTAGACATGTGGTCTACAGCATAGATGTTATCGTCAGCCTCCTCAAATGCACCTACACCAAATGCCTATGTACAAAAGGCAACAAACATACCAAGGTCAAGCTCTGTTAACACAGACAAA
This sequence comes from Orbicella faveolata, assembly GCF_042242905.1. Classification (NCBI taxonomy): domain Eukaryota; kingdom Metazoa; phylum Cnidaria; class Anthozoa; order Scleractinia; family Merulinidae; genus Orbicella; species Orbicella faveolata. The sequence continues at coordinate 14,042,874 of NW_028301553.1, forward strand.
GTGGCAGTAGATAAAATGTCCAAGTGTTAAGAAGTAGGTAAAATACTCAGAGACAGATTTTATGCACAAAGATTTTGCCTAACAGATGTTGACAACATGAGAAGAAAATAAGTTTAAAATACTATAAAAGAACTACTAAAAGAGGAAGTGAAGCATAACTTTGATTCTTCTCCCTATTAACTTCATGTCAGGACTGGTGAGCTAGACTGACAGCTATAGAGAAAGAGGACATGGAAAGAGGGGGCTTAAAAATGGGATACAAGGCACTGCCTATAAAATATACCTCCCCAGAGATGCCCTTCCGTCCCACTCTAGTTGATACAGGATCAACTCCAAGCCAGTTGTCTTGACCAAACAGTGCAGTAGATGGGTCCAGTCCTTTGTAACCAAGTCCATGTTTATCATCTTTTGGGGTAAATGTGAACACCTCAACATCTTTCGGTGCAAAGAGCAGACCAACTGCAAAAATGTCCTCTTCTTCATCATTTCCCGTTGCTGGTTGTGACGAAGATAAACCCGGTGGCAGAGAGCAACCATACACCTACAAAACAAACATATTATTCTTGATTACTGCACCTTTCAATTAACATGCCAACTCTGCTCAATCAATGGTTTTATGTTTTGTGCTCTCAGTCAACTTAGCAGACCTCTCAGGAAACAGAAGTTATAAAGCTGTACTTCAATGAATCAAAAGGTGATGTCTCCTGGCAAAACCCCCAAAGTCTCCCTCTAATAAGCCGACTTATAGCCACTGTCTTTTTCACAGTAGCTGCCAAGCTTCCATTTTTCACCTTTTTCTTGGTTCTCCTTTCACGAGCTCCAACCCCCTGTCCTTCTTTCCATCCCATCTTCTTTAGCAGTTCGACTCCCACGGACATTTTCACTGGCACTACGAGGTCCTGTAGTAGGGGTCCCCCTGGGATAATGCCTTCTGACAAATCAGAAGTTACGACACGTTTACGTCGATTCTGTTCACTTCCCTGGGATAAAAACTCTTCCTTTGTAGCAATTCTTTTAGGCGCGATTCCAAACTCGTCCATATCCTCATCATCCATAAAATCTTCAGGTCTCTGTGCTCTTTGCTCGCCTTTTTTCGAGCGAGATGATACGAAAGTGGATGGCTGCCAACCCTCTTTCGTCCCAACCGTGTTGAAATATCCCGCTGAAAATCCGCCCGTGAAAGCGCCATGGAATCGTCTTCTTCCCTCAGCATCTGTAACAACTTGCTCGTGTATCGGAACTGCCTTTTTGCGCGGTGCATCTTCTTCTACAGGTTCAAATGGAGTTCCAAAATTCGCGAGCGTATCTTCATCGTCGCTTGCCGCCATCTTGAAAAACCTGCTGTAAACAGCGCATAAATCAGCCTGACAAACCGCTGATCAGTACCCTCGCGCAAAGGATCGTTGGTTGTTATGAACGGCGACATAAACGAAGGTTGCTTAGTTACGAGCAAAGATGGCGGGCAAGAAGACACGAATCTGTTAGCTGCGATCAATTCGTCATTTATTCTCCTCAGAAAAGCATATTTAAGATAGATTTTTCACGTAAGTAAGAAAGTAAGAGAAAGTTTTACTTTTATTTCAGTGTTGATTATAAATATAAGATTTCTGAAGTGGGAAATTTCATATTTGCGGTCGACCATTTATACGAACAATGTTTTCGTTTATAACTTACGCTGACATTTGTTCGCGTCTTACGCATTCCTTTATGAAATGCGGGATAAATTTAAAGCACATTTTTCTTACTCAAATACAGAGTGAAAAAAAAATAATTTGCCGAATGATTATGAAATCCAATGCCTTGATCTATTGGTTGGAACAAAATAAGTCTTAAGCAAGCTTATAACTGTTTTCTGCAGCAAGGTTTAGTTCAGATTATTGATTCGTTTAAGTTTTATTCACGTTCCACCAGGTTTCGAATTCAAAATGCTGTCCAGTTTGGATGCAATCCACATTTCAGCAGTGTTAGAAGACTGCGTAGATCAGCTGGCGATCTTAGGTCATATCATGCCACCGACATTGGAAGGAAAGCCGGATGCTGCACAAATTGTGGACGATGAACTGGGGCAGATTTTGCAGGATCAAAGGGATCTAGAGTCCAGATATGAAGTGGTGAGAAGCAGAGATTGTGCATGAACGTGAAAAAGCACCAGTCCCAGACATTTATGCATTCCCAAGTTTGCGCTCTTAGAAAAAATTCTAGGGAGCCCTTCGGGCACCCAACCTTGAAGGCTAGGGTGCCCAGAAGTCAGGCTTGGTGGGCCGAACGAAAACAAAAAAATATCCAAAAATTAATTAATTGATAATCAATTGATTAATTAATTGTAATTATGTAATAACGTTATTGATAAATATATGATAACCAGTTGACCCTGAAATATAATTTGTCTTGTATGTTTCTAGGGCATTTATCCTATTTAGAGATGCCAAAGATAAAGGCTCACATGTAATTTTTTATAATACTGTTGTCAAAAGTCCACAAAGAAAGTTTTTTGTTACATGTAAAAAATTAAGTCCTTTTCCAATTCCCTATTTTCCCTCTATAGTTCACATTCTTCTTCAATTAGGGATTTTTCATGCACAATATACAAAGCACAAGAACTAAGAACACTTTTTGTTGACGCTGTACAAAGTAAACAAGGAAACTGCTGTCCGTATCACTGCAGGCCAGTGTTAAACGTACGCATTGAACCAAGCCATTGAATGACCGATGTTTTGACTTCACAGATTTATTTAAACATTCTGAATTGAGCCATTTTGCCTTGTAAACTTGAATGCAACACAAGACATTAAAAAGGGAAAGTCAAATTTATTATTATGAGACTGTTTTCATCTCTAAGTTAAATCTCAAAAAGGAGGTCGCCGGGCTGGGTGACTAGGTACATTTTTCTTGTCACCCGAAGATGAAAGCCGGTGACTGGGCGCTGCTAGAGCACAGCCTTGATTCCACAATAGCATATATACAGGATTCTCATTGAGTGCTGGCAGCTGCCTAAACAACTGGCTTCTTTGATTTCCGAGCTGCCTACTTTTCATGAAATAATACATGTGTAAGTTGTTAAGAGTAATTAGGGGAAACACAGGTTTTTTTGGAATGTGACTGAACCTTGTCTGACTGTCCTTGTCTCAGGGCAGTTGAGGCTGTAGCTTGAGAAGAGGCATGGGGTTGGGGTGTGGTATACATTTTCAGTTATGCTAGCACTGTAGAATAAAAATTGAAAAGAAATGTTTTTGATCCCTTCATATTCTTGGTGTTTTGACCTTTTCCAAATCTGATCTTTTTGGAGGAATTATCTCCAAGAGAATGCGTAAAATTACATTTCAGAGCCTCTAAAATGTTCAATCCATCTTTTCTATTTCTTTTCTTGTTTTATTCGTTTGATTTCATTACTTGTGTTGCAGCTTATGAGTAATAGAGATGATCCCAATTCCAACCACAAGAGCCAGCTTAGAGTAATGGATGATTCACTGCCTTCTGTAGCAAGATCCTTACGAGACAGCACCAATGGTATGTACGGAGTGGATGATGCTCTGTTAGCTGTCAGTGAGATTGGATAATGGGGGTGTGGGGGGAAGAAGGTTTGAGAGAAGAACTGCTTCCTTTGGGATGTTCTATGTCTCAGTACCTAGTGGAACTCATTGGAATCCCAAACTGATTTGGTATTCATTAGGGATAAAAAAGATGCAGTCTTTCTTCAAGGGTGCATAGCTTGTAAACCAGATAAGTGCCTAATTCCAGTTTCTGTAACAGGAAACAACTACATGTACATGTGAAAAGATTGCCTCCTCCTTGGTACAATACTGTTCCACTGTGGGCTACCCCTCCCCCTTACCTTCAGCCCATTGTAAAAGTTTGCTAGTACTGCGTAAACGTAGGTGAACGGAGGGAATGCAACACAGGGGCCCAAGAACATAACACAGTGAGTCAGCCAGAGCTTGAGCTTGAACATTTTCTCTTTCCAATCCTCACATTCTCTTAACCAATTACTTGACATATTAATTTTTGAAGTAAAGTTCATTTATAATTTTGCATTAGATTTCACCAATTGTGTAGTGAAAAGGAAGTGAAATTTACTTGTAAGGAATGACCTTCACATCTTTCTCGTGATACAAAATGTGAACATAGACAATGGAGAGCCCTGCATACAAGTTACCTTTTAGGACAAACACTGACCAAAATCCATCTCTAATTGTATGTGGGATCAGTGTCACTTGAGGACTTGATTATACTCAGCATTGTGCTAACAAATTAAAATTCTTAAGCAACAACACAAAAATTGACTTGTACTAGTGCTGTGTTTGTAATATTGTTGTTACTTCCCAGTTTATGGTGTTCTTAGTGTTCTGGGACACATTTATTTAACTGTCTTTTTCTCTAATCATGTTTTTTTTTATCCTTGTGTAGCACTAAACAGAAGTTTCAGGCAAAACCCCTTGACAAATGACAGTCTATCAAAAATTCAAGCAGATAGGTAACCTAAAGTCTTTATGTTTTGTTTAATTTCTGAGTATTTCAGCCTCTACAGGATTACATGTAATAGGTTTGACACGGGGCAGTGTTAGGGCATTTGGAAGAACAAGGAAGAACAGTGGATTGAAACCCTCTAGTCTGTAACCATGGTTCTTCTTGTCCTTCTAGTTTCCATAGCAAGGCTTTGTGGTCTAAAAAAAAAAATTTGAGGAGCCCAAAGGGTCCTAACCATGAAATCCTGAGTGCCTAGCACTTAAGGTTACATGAACAAAGTAAGTTTTTCCAGTTGCCCAAAGGCAAAGTTAGTCCCCTGTGGCACCTGGCACTTCTAGAGCACAGCCCTGCATTGCATTAAGAGACTACAAAATAATAGTATTTTCAATTGACAAGCATTAATTAGCAGTATGCATTGCCATGTATGTAGAGGGCTATAGCTACTGTTTGGTACAAATGCTTTACTTTCTCTGCACACACTGCATGCCTACAATTCTATGATGTACCACAATGGAGGCAAAATTAACAACTAGGTTCTATGTTGCCAAGTGTCTGTTCAGTAATTGATCACAGATGATGCAAAATGTGGACAGAACGGGGGGGGGGGGGGGGCACACAAGGCGATAACTGGGTATGTTCTTACCACATTTTGATTTTTTCTGTGATATACCTGTTCTACTGAACAGACATCAACATCATACATTCTTTCTGCTTTATATTATACATACATGTACAGATAGAAAAACATAATGTTAAGACAACAATTTCTTATTTGTGCAGAAAATTCCTCCAGGAAGTTATGGAGGAGACACTTAGTGAGGTTGTTGGCAGCAGATCGTTTGACTCCCTCGTCAAAGCTGTAAATACAGAGAAAGAAAAGAAAGCAGGACTTCAGCAAACTATACTCAAGTACGTATTATTTACTGTATGTTCAGGATGTATTGAGTGTGTCTGATGAGAACAAATACTCAGTGCACACTTTAATTTAATTTTTTCCTTCAGGTAAACATGTTCTTGTCAGCAATCTTTGTGTAGTTGCTAACTATCCAAATCATTCAATCAATGATCTGGCCAATCACAAAAATTAAGTTACCATACAAATAATTGACTATAAGTAAGAATCTGACTATCACAACTTGAAAGAAAAACATTGACCAGTACAAAGGGCAGGAAAACAGACATACACCAATATATGATAAGTTAAGGTTTTGTGTTTTCGTGTTTTTGCTCCGATTTGTTGAGTGATTGATTCTGGTTCCTTGAGGATAATAAGGCTAAAACTAGCCTCCTACACAGATACTCGAAGGGGGTTGTCACATAATTTATCACAAAGATTGTGTGATGGTTGTCACACATATCTCAAAGATTGTGTGACAAGCTCAAAGTACCATACGTCTAGACGCTTAGGAGGCTAATGTAAAACAAGACCTTTTGAGTCGTGGATAGTTTGTTGATATTCTAGGCATTCTAATAACGGATTCACTTCTATCTATATTAATATTTTGTGTAACTTTACAGGGAGGAAGAAAGCCGCAGACTTGTGAAAACTCTCCAAAGGCAACTGGGAGATGTGAAAAAGGAAAAAGAAAGTGAAATACAAGTGAGTCTCGAAAAACTTTCCTTTTTAACTCTTTTGGTTAGTATGACCTTCTTTGAAGAATTATTCATTGGTAGATGTGGGTTGAGTTTTAAATTAAAACCATTTGAAGATGCTAACAAATGTTTTTACTTGAATAAAACCAGCAAAGAAATGAAATGATTGCACATCTCAAAGATCAGTTACAAGAAATGAAGGCCAAAACAAGCATGGAAGGAAAGTACATCAAGAAAGATGCTGAGGTAAAATTTTCAAACCTGTAGCACACTCTTACTTATTGTGATAACAAACTCAGTTAGTAATTGTTTCCTACATGTAGTACAGTTTTTGAAAAATAATAAGATAAAGTCTGCATACGAGCCAAGTGGCCCTTTAGGTCAGAGCTTATTCCGATTTCTGTAGCATGAAGCGACTAGGAGTATTTCTAGTCTCCCCTGGATGGGATGCTAGTTCATCGCAGAGTTACCCCCATCATCAAATTAACCGAGACCCATTTATACACCTAGGCATAGAGAGACTAAAGTGTCTTGTCCAAGAACACAACTCAATGTCCCCAGCCAGGGTTTGGACCCAGCTGCTTGATCCAGAGTCTGGTGCACTAACCATGAGCCCACCGCACCTCCCTTGACAAATAATAGCAAGCCATTATTAAGTGAGAGTGACCAATGATGGGGAGAAACTTGAAATATGAGCATCACATTTTCAAATTTCCTTTCTATTCCCTTTGAAGTCAGCAAAACGTAAATTGTTCTTTGTCATTTAGTTGTTGATGGTGACTGTTAAAGGAGCTCAGTTACGGTATTTTGAGTTATTTTGGCCTTGTACAGAATTACCTTTCAATTGAGGGAAACCTGAAAATAGTAGTTTATTGAGATAGAAAAACACTGAAGAGATAATAATAACCCTTAAAGGAACGAGGATGGTTAAGGATGGAGCAGACTGACACGGATTACAAACAACGAACTTAAAAAAAATTTAGGCTGAACTTTTTAAGATGCACAAACCGTTACTTAGCTCCCTTAAGTATTTATTCCACAAATGTAGCCGGAAGAGACTTTTATCCATTTTTCTACAGTCAATAGCCAGTGAGCCTACTTCACTTTTCAAATTAACAGCATTTGGGCTGTGCCTTTCTCTGTTTAGGTTCGCGTCAGCTGCACACAGAAACGCTGTCAGCAAGGGGAGAACGCTCTGAAGGAAGATCTTGAGGTACAAGTTACAGTTCATTGTACCGTACATGAAGTCATGCATGTAGACATCTGAAACACCACCGACGTTAAATGAGTTTGAATCAGCAACAAAAGCTAATAGTGTGCGGTAACCTGGATACAGAATGATGAAAGGAGATGACAAAAAAAACGTTTTGGTTCAGGTTTCTTTTCTGAAGACAATCTGTAGACTTTTTGCTTCACAAACAGACAGCAATTAAGCATCCCCTGAAAACATACTGATGAATAAACCCTTTGTTTGTTTGCTGTTCATGAACGAGTTAGGCAAATGGACAGTGGATGTGACAAACAAGAGTTCGTTAAACCAAAGTTGCACATTCACTAATACATAATCCAATTCAGCTGAGCTATTCAGCTTTAGATTTGCCTAGAACATCACTTGTGCAACTCTACACCATTTGTCACGGTTTTGTGGAAGAAGCTGTAGGTTATGGAGTGATTCCTCGTTCGACCAAACCATCCTTCACAGTGCAATATTTATCACTGTACGTGTAACAGCTTTTAGTGGTTTTTATGCAGTCGTGACGGGAGTTGTTAATCTGCTGAATTCCCCTAATTTTACGTTTTGTTCTCGTTTCGTTTCGTTTGGCAGACACTGCGTTACAAAATAGACGAAGAAGCTCGCGTCAATTCCGAAATTGAGACCTATTTACGCCAACATCACCAAGTAAGTGAAAAATATACTCAAATGTATGCTTTCCCCGTTATTTTGAGAAGAATAAGCGCAAAATACAGTGTTAGTATCTGAGAAAATTCTCTCCAATTTTTTTTTTCTGAGATCCCTCGGTTTGTCTGGAAAATTTCGGAACGTTCTTGCAGTTCATACAGGTTTAGTCTAGTTTTAAATCAGATTGATGTGAAGATTTCATGTTATTTTTCGCAGATACTGGAAGACAAAGTGGAATACTGGATGAATAAATATGATAGAGATGTGGAACAGAAACAACATGAGCTGGATGTTTTGAAGGTTTGGCGTCCTAAAAAACATCTAAATTTTCCTTACAATATCGATGGATTATAAAGCAGACAGGAAATAAGAGTAAAGAAAATGATCACCAGGAGATAGTTTTGATGTACTGCCAAATTCTCAAAATTGACATTCAAAGAAATGCATAGCAATGAGTAAGGAGAATTAAATGTTTTATCTTTGTTGTCATTTATTCTTTAGGCCTCCAAAGCTAATGATCTCGCAAAGCTTCAAGAACTCACACAAAAGGTAAGAAAGTTGATGAATGAGTGGGTAACCCAGTTTATTACAGCATTTGTCGTTCTCTCAGACTTTCACCCGTGTTTTTATTTAGCAATTAGACTATGAGCTCCAGATTTCTATCGCGGGATAAGTGACGAAGTCAACTACCCCGCGATAGAAATCGAGAGCGACTAATCTAATTGTTTTACTATAACTGGTCTACTAGTGGTTCAGAACTTTATCTAAATCCTCTTCACGGACACTTCAAAAACTCAAAGAAGCGGTCGCCAGTTTGTTAACAAGCACTCACTGCTACGCTACTCACTATCTACAACAGAAGATGGTGAGTAGCGTAGCCAATCAGAGAAGGCCAGTCGTGATAGAATGCTAGTAGATTTATACTAAAACGCGATAGAAACAATGAAAATATTCTCTCTTTCCTAAAGAGTGTAACACAACTCAATCATTTCGTTCTCGTTCCATAAAACAAATCGCTAACCATGCATTTGCCCAACGCGCTTGTCAATCCCTAAAGAATATGTAAGTGATGGCGGCTTTTTTCGCCTATTGCGTGACGAAAAGGAACTGAAATTTACATGTAAGGAATAACTTGCACGTCTTTCTCGTGATGCAAGCAGTGGGCAGCATATCAAGACAAGAAGATTGATTTAGTGATACTAAACAGATAAATTTATTTCTCTCGCCCAGAAACACAACATGATCCCTTGCTGTGAATCGAACCCGGAACTCTTGATGTCGAGTCTAACACGAAATTCTATAAGTAATGGTCGTCTACAACTGTAAGCTGAACGTTTGTTTTGATCCACAGTATTCCGATTATGAAAAGGTTGTGATCGAGGACCGTGTTGCTAAGGAACAAGCCAGACGAAAGGCAGAGCAGGAACTAGAGGAACTCAAGGCTGCTACAAAAGTAGGTTCAAAAAAAGGTTTTGCCATTCCGTGTTTACCATGCTCTAAAAGCTTCAAAGCCCACTAGATAGCCGTTTTGTTTTGGTCGCTAAATGGGGGGTCGTAGTGCCATAGGACTTTCGGTTCCAGTTTTTTGTTTCGTCCAAGGCGTCGCGCGGCTGACCGAAAACGCGCGGGGTGTAGGGACGAGTTTGGAAAGCGGGCTACTAAATTTAGGCTCAACATGCTCAAGCATGGTTTTGCCTTTTCTTTCAGTTACAGTCCTGGTGGAGGGGGACCATGGTGCGTAAACAGCTAGGACCGTACAGTAAGAAAAAGAAGAAGAAAGGAAAAAAGGGAAAGAAATCCGGAAAAAAGGGAGGAAAGAAGAAGAAGAAGTAACTCAAACCTCACCACTAAACAACGCTGTATAGTAAATTGTAATCATTTGTATAGGATGAACAGCTTTATGGTAACATCTCAAACTTGTGTAAATTTTTCAATAAAAATATCGATTTGAAAGGAGACCTTTTTTTACGTGATGGTTTAAAATTTGTTTTCGGATAATGCATTTCTAGCGTTCTGATCGGTTCACGGAATCTCAGTTACCAGCCGTTATACCTGTGTTTGACCGTATATGGAGAATAAGTGCGGGAAGAGTCGCTTAGTGGAAAGTTCTGTCGGAAAAAATGGCTGACAGCAGCACATTTGGTACGCATTCAGGAAAAATATCGGCCATCCTAGAAACTACAAAAGGTCACAATTAACTCAACCGCCTAGAGTTTAATGGACGCATTCAATCGAAATAGATTTTGTAGATGTACAGCAAAAAGCCAGCGAAGGAATGAAGATGACGAAGTGTAAAAAAATTCATGAGAAGATCCAAAACCAGGGTCGTAGCCTGGAAAAAAAAATCATGAATGAGGCAAAAGATTGTTACAATATTTTGGCTCTATTTCACAGTCATGTAAATCAAAAGAAGTGGACAACTTGCATCTCGAGGCTATATAGTTCGGCGTACAAACAAGCAATGACATAACGTGATGTATCGAGCTCGAGAGGTGATAAATGAAGATAGAGCCCTCTGGCATTGTTACGAAATAATGCAAACGCAACAGTAGGAGGATAATTAAGGAGATGTGAAACCTTATGAAGTCATATTAGTCGTAGGTCAGAGACGTTACCACAAACAAAGTACCGCTAACCACCAAAGCTAACTTAGCTCAGTCAGTGCTAGACGCGTGACCAAGTAATAAAATCCCTGACCATACCTGTACTGCGGGTTCCCATTTTATTTTCTATTTTAAGAGTAAAACCAGGACGTGCATTTTAATTATCCGCTTCCTTAAATTAAAACGAAAATAAACTGCTTTTTGTACCAATATAGATTCCGTCATGAAAAACGTGACACTTCCCACGCTAAATGCGTCACGTTATGCAATATTATTCTTACACTTAAAACACAATTTGCGTCAAAGGGTCGAGTGCAAACATAAATAGAAAACTAAACTACTCACTCGTTAAGCGGATTCGCTACGGCCCTAAAATCCCAAAACAATATCTTTCAGCAAGTGAAACCAGATTTCGGCGTAAAATTAAGCGTAGTCCTTTACTAAAGCTTGTAACCTGACATTTAGATCTTATCCTTTTGTATTTCATGAGTGAACTCGATCGATTGTGAGCCTCACAATAATACTAATAAAGTCGCGTAAACAAGGACTGAACTCTTGTCACATTTCACTTTAGCAAGGCGTATAATTTTCTGCAAAGCTACTACCCCGCCTTACGACCACCCCGTTAATACGACCACCTGGTTATCACGGCCACTTTACTCTGGCCCGAAGTAAAGCTCAGTCAGTCATTTTCTTATTTCAAGAACTCCTTTGATACGGCCACCCCGTTAATACGGCCAGATTTTTGTGGACCGTTGGTGTACTTCGGATTTCACTGTGAATCTTTTGTCGTTTGACACAGTTTTCCATTATGTAAACAACTTTGGAAGTGATTTGCGAGGAAAACTATGTTTCAGTCTAAAACGTGTTTTGTAGGCGTAAATTTACGTTAGCTAAGTTCCGGCAGTGTTCGAAAATTGTGTTCGAAATCTCTCTGAAGTGAGTCAAAAACTGTCCGAAATGAAATGTCCAAAATAAAACGTCCGAAATTTTAATGTCCTGAATTTTTTTGCAAGTAATGCGTAACCGTTCGATAGCAGAATTCATAAAACAATTATTCCATTCTTGTTCGATAAGACGTGATTATAACAACCGTTTGTTATATATCACCTGGTATCCAACGTGGGGTTATAATAATTGTCAATTATTCATCCGATGAGCTATTATTACCAGGTGGAACAGCACGGACGAGATATTTCCGGACATTTTCATGTTATTAGAAACAACCTGCTTCATTTCTCTCTTTTCAAAGTCAGATATGAATTTCTGCCCATTGCTCTTTATAGTGTTTACATATTTAACAGGACACTTGCAGGTTTTTGAAGAAAATCACATTAACCTTTTGAAGAGGAAGATCACTGATTTCAAATTCAGGCAAAATTTTGTTCGATTGTGACAGGTTATTTGCCACGCTATTGAATTTCTAACTCGACTCCAAGGTTTTAACATTAAAATGAAAGGAAAGGCATAATCTCGAAGTGGCTGATGAAATTATATCAAAATCGTGTTACTCTAAGTTGTGTATAGCTTCCATATTGTGTTGGCGTGTTACGTGATGACTTAACTTGACCGACGTGAGAGTAAATTTCTTCTTTTAAAAAGCTTCCCTGCATGCAAACACATATTTCTAGAGAAAACCACTAACATTAGACATAAAAATCGCTTTATACTGCTTAAAAAGTTAACGGCAATTAGTCCCTAAGGCTTATTTTGTTGTCAAATGTTGCGTCTGGAAATTTATTCGTCTCACGTTTTGCTTTGATAATTACTAATGGAACCAGCTGCAATAACCACCTGTCTTTCTAAACTGAACAGGCAGAAGAGTAAAGGAACATGGAGGAAAATTGCTCGCTAATCTTGACTACCACTTCTTCTGTCATTTTAGCCTCGTTAAATGGCGTTTCTGGCTTTTTGACAATAATTGGTAACTCAATTATTCTTCTGGCATTGTACAAAACACCTTCGCTTAAGAAGACAACCTCAAATTATTTTGTTGGCTCGCTGGCTTGTGCCGATCTCTCTGTAGGTCTGTTTGCTAACTCCTTGTACGTGGCTTTAAGTGGCTTTGTTTCTCTTCAAGAAATTCAAGAGTTAAAGAACGCTGAAACTTTTGTTTGGTTGTTAACTACAACTGTTACAACTTTTAATTTGTGTTTTGTAGCAGCTGATCGTTACGTCGCCATTATTCACCCTCTGCGATACCCAGAGGTGATAACGACCAAGCGACTCTTTCGGGCAATTATTTGCATGTGGATTTTCGCTGTTTTATTTGCTACCATTCCTTTTTACCTTCCGTACAGCGACTTGCCGAAACTGTGGATAGCTGGTTCCTTTGTGACATTTTTCTTTCCTTTAGCAGTGCTTTTCTTCTGCTATTGTCGTATTTACTTGGTTGTTAAGGAACAAAATTCTCGGTTGAACAGACAGCCCACCTTCGACCGTTCAACGCCATCTGCGGAAAAGTTGAAAAACAGAAAAGTAGCCACAACCTTTGCAATTTTGACTGGCGTTTTTGTTGCGTTATTTCTGCCGACGCTTGTGGTAAACTTTCTAGGCATGGCCTTACAAAGACAATGTCATATAGTAAAACTGAACATGGCTTGGTTTTGGGCAGCAGTTGTGTCGTTTACTTCTTCTGCGATAAATCCTTGGATTTACGCAATACGAATGACAGATTTCAAACGCGCCATAACAGTGTTGTTAAGCAGGGCGTGAAAGACTCAGAACAGTATCAGGGAATGATATCATAGGCGCAACTAACAGATCTTTTCGGTCCCGGACATTTGTTAAGATGCTGACTGAATACTTGAAAAAATAATTCTGCGGGTCTAGATGGAGTTAAACTGTTAGCTGAAAATTGTTTTAGCCTTTACTATATATCAGCTGAGAAATAACACGTTTATAAACCGATGGCTGAGGCCCCTTTTACATTACGTCGGAGAAATTTGAAAACGCAGCTTTATTTCCGCGGCTAGGCCTACCGTCCACACTAATCCGTCACGAAAACGGAGCTTTTCGAACGGAGGAATTTGAAAACGCGGGCTTTGCATTTTAGTACGCACGGAAAACATTTTGAAAACGGAGTTTTTCGAAAACGACGACGTTACAATAACCATGTGATTCCCCTGACAGAGTTTTCCTCAAACCTGAAAAATCCAAAATGACTGGTGATTATTGCGTTTTGAAATTTCTCTTGCGTAGAGTAGACGGGGCGTGAGTCTCGAGATCTACAAAATTAACGGCTAGCCGAGAAATGGGCGGAAATTTTTAACGGATAGCTAGTAAATTTCCAAAATTTACTGGCAACTGAAATAAGAGCACCCCATTTAAATCCTCTACAAGTGTAGTACGGTGTAGCATTGAAAATCTTTTAACTTTGCAGCAGACCTTCAAACAGAATAAGATACATTGGCAACAAAATTGGAATTTCAATCTGCCTCGCAAGGCCCTCATATTAACTTATTTTTTTATTCTTTGTCGGTTTTTAACTTTCACTGCAAATATCTTTTTAAAGTTAATTTTATTGCATTTGATCCTGGTGTGACACTGTCAGCTTTAAAACATGACGCTGTTTTCAGTGCTAATTAATTTCAACTTATTTTAATCTCCATGTCCCTAGTTGTGAACCACATTATGATTTGGTCCCGTTTACTTCCTGAATAAAGACTAGTAGTAATAAAAGATTAGATTGAGCAGTGCCTTCACGCGTGCTTTGCATGTTTGGTCAACTTTAGTGACGTTTGAGTAGCCCAATAGAAAAACTAAGTTTGATCGAATGACAGATAATAATGAGATACGATCGTGAAGTTGAAGCATGCGATAAAAGTGCTTTTAACTAATTAAGTATTAACTAGTAGCCATACTATTGTAATTTGTAATTTGTGATACGTGTAACTTGTTAAAGATGTGTTACTTTAAATAAAAAAAATAAATAAAAGAAAAAAATTAAGAATTAACTTGCACTGAACAAAATATTTTCCATGTCGAGGAAAAGGTTGTTGTTATTCATCGTGGTAGATGCAATAATAAGGTGTATTATCGTTTGTCTCACGATGTAGTCACTTGAGATGTAGATCGCGACGTTTCGACTGCTTACTGCTAGTCTTCTTCAGGCGATAAGGTCGACTGATTGCACGGTATCATTTATATCACAAAGGTCGGCTGTGATTGGTGCATTTCGATCCTGCTATTGTTCCATTATTCCGGCGAGTAGCTGTTCCCTCAGTGGTCCGCTGTTGTACCGTTCTCCTGTTGTTGTGTTTCTTGATCGTGGGTATCCATGCTTCAGGAATTTCAATTCCACTATCCCTGTTGATGTTGTTAGGGTGAAGTCTTATGTGAATAGCTTCCTTGACCCTACGTGTGTACCAGTGAGGATCTCGATCAATAAACTTGACCTCATTCCAGATAGGATAGTGGCCGGTCTCGTGGGTGTGTTCAGAAACGGCGGAGGTCTGGGTTCGGGCGAGTCGTATATCCCTGTCGTGTTCTTTGATCCTCTCCTGCATAGATCTCCCTGTTTCCCCGATGTAGACTTTGTCGCACTCACAGGAAATCCTGTAGACAACACCATCTTGTTTAGCCGGGTTGACGGTGTCCTTTGGTCGCACTAAGTGCCCTGGGAGCCCTGTATCCGCGGTTATTGCTAATCTCTACATGGAGATATTTGAAGAACAAGCAATAGAGTCCGCACCTTGCAAGCCTAAGATCTGGAAACGCTACGTAGATGATACTTTCACCATCCTGGATCGGGATAGAGTTGACGTCTTCCTGCAACACCTGAACTGTCAACAACCATCAATCCGTTTCACCATGGAGATCGAGAACAACAACAAGATCGCCTTTCTCGACACGTCAGTTTACAGAGAACCTGATGGCCGCCTTACCACCAGTGTCTACAGGAAACCAACACATACTGATCAGTACCTAGCGTATGATTCACACCACCCTCGTTCAGTAAAGCGCGGTATTGTGAAGTGTCTGTACGACCGGGCTAAACGTCTCGTCACCAAACCATCAGTAATCGCTGGAGAGAAGAAACATCTGTCATCTGAACTTGTTTCTAACGGATATCCCTCCTCTTTTGTACAGAAGATCACAAAGGCACGAACAACCCCAAGAAGAGAGCCTGTCGCGGAATTTAAATCCACCGCCGTTTTACCTTATGTCCAAGGAGTTTCGGAGTCTCTCCACCGCTGTCTAGAACAACAAGTCATTTTAAATTATCTTTTACTAGCTTTTGAGTCCTAACGATGTATTTTTAATAATTTTAGATTTTAGTTTTTAGGTATATATTTTATGGCAGGTCCACACCAGCCCTCTGGGTTGCCAGACGCAGACCTGCCTCATCAAAAATATATGTATGTATGTATGTATGTATGTATGTAACAAGGCATTCGCACCGTCTTTAAGTCCGACACGACACTTCGGTCACACTTAGTGCGACCAAAGGACACCGTCAACCCGGCTAAACAAGATGGTGTTGTCTACAGGATTCCCTGTGAGTGCGACAAAGTCTACATCGGGGAAACAGGGAGATCTATGCAGGAGAGGATCAAAGAACACGACAGGGATATACGACTCGCCCGAACCCAGACCTCCGCCGTTTCTGAACACACCCACGAGACCGGCCACTATCCTATCTGGAATGAGGTCAAGTTTATTGATCGAGATCCTCATTGGTACACACGTAGGGTCAAGGAAGCTATTCACATAAGACTTCACCCTAACAACATCAACAGGGATGGTGGAATTGAAATTCCTGAAGCATGGATACCCACGATCAAGAAACACAACAACAGGAGAACGGTACAACAGCGGACCACTGAGGGAACAGCTACTCGCCGGAATAATGGAACAATAGGAGGATCGAAATGCACCAATCACAGCCGACCTTTGTGATATAAATGATACCGTACAATCAGTCGACCTTATCGCCTGAAGAAGACTAGCAGTAAGCAGTCGAAACGTCGCGATCTACATCTCAAGTGACTACATCGTGAGACAAACGATAATACACCTTATTATTGCATCTACCACGATGAATAACAACAACCTTTTCCTCGACATGGAAAATATTTTGTTCAGTGCAAGTTAATTCTTAATTTTTTTCTTTTATTTATTTTTTTTATTTAAAGTAACACATCTTTAACAAGTTACACGTATCACAAATTACAAATTACAATAATATGGCTACTAGTTAATACTTAATTAGTTAAAAGCACTTTTATCGCATGCTTCAACTTCACGATCGTATCTCATTATTATCTGTCATTCGATCAAACTTAGTTTTTCTATTGGGCTACTCAAACGTCACTAAAGTTGACCAAACATGCAAAGCACGCGAAATATTTTCCAGTTAACGCATTTGAACTGTTGGTCACACTTAGAATTCAATTTCAGATCGAGAAACACTTGTAACAAATATTTTTTGAGGAAATAAAGTTTTGACCAGCGACCCTGCAAGACAGCGCGTCGCCAAATGTTTTTAAATTTTGTGTTTGTATTTGTTTACTTTACTCGAATTTACATCTTGTTTTTACAAATGAAAAAGGTGAACCATTCTGAACACAAAACACGACCTTTTGGCGAGTTACGCAACACGGAAAGTTTGTTTTTTTGACAAACAATTATGGCCAAAACGAATTTGCTGAGCTACAAATCGAAAAATTTATTTTCTGATCACAGAAAATTTGCCGAGCTACACGGAAATTTGCCGAACTAACGAGCTTACCACAACTCCTGGCCATCTGCCGTCGCCGAGCTACAAAACATTCTTTCCTGATGACGCAGGCCTTAGTTACTTGTTGTCGAAGGCCAGCGGGTCAAAATATAAGTAGCTTTGCTGAAATCATACACACTTCGAAACTATACGGCGAATTAACAAATTGACGTCAGTTTTTTTGTGTGTCTGTCCTCTTAGTGATGATAAATTGCGTCATAACATTGTCAAAGTGGCTGTGGAACCACAAGCCGCAGGCGAGTGGTTCCACAGTAAACTTTGACAATGTTATGACGAAATTTATCATCAATAAGAGGACAGACGCATAAAAAACGGACGTCAATTTGTTTTTTTTACAATAGTAAGACCCCAAAATTGTCACGATCAAATGTTGGGAATAAATGAGGGGAAAAGACGCCGTAAACTTGCCGTGAACAAAGATGAATGAAATTTATTGAAAATGACGCGAACATTGTCGATAGCTTTCTCGCTTTTTGATTGCCTGGTGGGGGAGGGGGGGGGGGCACTGCCTGCTTAAAAAAGTCCATAAAATCTCATTGGCTAAAAAGTTGACAGTTCGACTGCTGAAAGTTGAACTTGAAAGCTTGCATAAATTAAAATTTTATCCGTCTGTACTCTTATTCATGATGAAAATGAGCCAATCAGCGCGCTAGAAATTAGACAGTTATTGTTAAATATGACTGCGTGCATGCGCTTATGATGTAATTTGCCCCTGCTGTGGGGGAGGGGGGGGGAGGGTGCAAATCGGCGAGCAAATCCGTAAGAAAAATTCTCGATACAAACTGGATTAGGATTGCGTTACACTACTTGAACGCAATTATTGTATGCTCCTGGTATAAGTAGCCGTGGTTACGCTAACATACACTGACATCGCCTCAAAAGCAAAAATGTTCTCGATATTGTTTCCCCGTCATGCACCTACTGCGCTCGCAGACAACATACCGCTGCCTAGTGCCGCGATGATTGCTTTACAAATTGTAAGATGGCAGCTCTATTTCATAATAAGTCGTTTAGCTCTTCCCCACCCCAGTCCTCCCTGGTTGGATTATTTGAAAACTATACTATACGGTGAAGTGATCAGTTTAAATGAGACAAACAAATATAACTTTCACAAATCCAGGTTGGTTTTGATCCTAAATCTCAAGTCTCAAAAGTTCGACCGAATACCTAAATCATTTAAATCAAACCTCTACTAACGGCGAATATTTTATTCAAATCAGTTTCCGTTTTTTAAACATTCTTTTTTTTTTTGGATTATTTTTTTGGAAAAATTTTCAAGTTGTGCCTGTAGCGAAAAAAAGTTATTAAAACATGGAAAATGGAAAATGGTATTTTGGAGAGAATTTAAATATGGACTGAAAGTAATTGAAATATTTTGGAAGTTACATCCTCTGACCTTCATGTAAAATCACATTTGCCAGAAGGTTCGAAACTACTTTAAGTTGAAGTTATTCTCACTTTTTAAACGCTACACGTTTTAGCCGTTTGACAGAAAATTCCTTTCTACTAGTACTTCACAGTGTTTTCTAGCGCAAGGCTTTATCAAAACTGACTTTATCATTTCGCGTCACTGGTGATCTCATCTAGTGAAATTGCCTCCAGCCAATGGTGGAAAATTGTTCGCAAACGTTAACCACCGAATCTTCCGTCGTGTTAGCATCGTTCAATGGCTTTTCTGGTATTTCAACTATAGTTGGTAACTCGATTATTCTTCTGACATTGTATAAAACACCTACTCTCCAGACGATCTCGAACTATTTTGTTGGCTCGCTGGCTTGCGCCGATCTCTTTGTGGGTCTATTTGCCAACTCGTTGTACGTGGCGCTAACTGGTTTCGTTTCTCTTCAAGAAATTCAAGAGCTAAAGAACGCTGAAACTTTTATCTGGTTGTTCACGACAACTATTACGACGTTTAGTTTGTGTTTCGTCGCAATAGATCGTTATGTGGCGATTATTCGGCCTCTACTGTATCCACAGATTATGACAAGAAACCGATCCTTCCTGGCGACCATCTGCATATGGATCTTCGCTGTACTATTCGCAGCCATCAGTTTTTGTCTTCCGTACAACGACTTGCCGAAGCTGTGGATAATTGGTTCTTTTGTGACCTTTTTCCTTCCTTTAGGTGTACTCGTATTCTGCTATTGCCGCATTTACCTGGCTGCAAAGGAACAAAATTCGCGGTGGAAAACAAGACAGCCCACTTTCGACGGCTCGACTCGACCTGTCGATGAGTTGAAGAATACAAAAGCAGCTTTGACATTTGCAATCATAACTGGGCTTTTTGCTGCATTGTTTCTGCCAACGCTAGCTGTAAACTTTGTTGGAATAGCCTTACAAAGACATTGCCATAGAATATGGCTCAATATAGCATGGTTTTGGGCGGCAGCTCTGTCATACACTTCGTCGGCCATAAACCCTTGGATCTACGCCATTAGAATGGCAAATTTCAAAAAGGCCTTAAGACAGCTACTGTCGAAGACACCAAATTCAAAAAGCAAAATCAAACCGAATAACGTCCTACCGCGTCTTAGAGCCTTTAGGCGAGTGTGTATACCAAGAGAATTCAAGTAACTCGTGGGATATTTCATAGTATACCACTCGAAAGCGTTGCATAATTAGTATGTACTGAGGGAACATCAAGGGATAAATTCTGGGATGTAAAGACAAATTAAAAACTCTGTTATGCGACATTCACGACACTGATATTTTATTACCAATGGAGGAGACGAAAATCAAATGTCCCAATAATTGACATGTATTGTAGCTTTGTCTTCAAGCGATTTATTGCCCTCGGGGACATTGTCAAGTTTGCGAGTCGCTCTTTCGAAGGACGTTTTAAAATATTTTAGGCGTAAAGGATGCTAGGTAATAAAGAGCATAAGATAGTTGAATGAAGCATGGCGTGCTCAAATGTTGTTCAAATGTTGTTGTTTATAGTGGTCAATGCGCTTAGCTACACCTAGCTAGTTCACAGGCATGCCACTAAACTGACAGAAACAAATATATTAACTAAACAAATTGGCTTAAAAATCCCAACTGGCGGAAGGGCAAGTTGGCTATTTACATGCAAGACCGGGGAATTGAACTAGGGTCTACCGAAAAACAACTCCAGCTTAGTGGTCAGAGCGGGACTTAAACCGGTGACCTCCGAATTTCAAGTCCGGCGCCCTAACCAGTCGGCCACGCTCCTCCACTTTGACGGTAAGGTCAGAAGTGAAACCACATCGAGCCGTTATCCGGTCAGAGATCTAGCACCAGAACAATAAATGAAGTAAAATCTTTCATTTGTTCAGACAGTTATCTTCTTAACATTATGAATATGATGATGAGTAAAACATAAGATGTTGCGCAACACATTTCACTATAAGTACTGAATAGCCGGGGATACATGAGAGAAACAGTATCGAGACATTATCCACGGAGCACACAGATAATCTGGTTTAAAGTGCCTATGAAATGAAATTTTCGACCTCTTTTTTATTCCACAAAATTGAAGTCTATATTGCACTGATTCACTTTGGATCTATTTTGGTTTTAACTACAGTCGAACCTCTACTAACGGCCACTTCATATTTTCGAGCCAGTTGAGAGATTCGCCTTTTCGCCTTCCAACGCTCTGGCTCTCCACAGTGGCCAGAAAAATCTGTTCGCAGGGTGGCCTTTGTAGAGAGGTTCGCCTGTGGCACATTTTAACAAATAACCCTTCATTGTTTCTTTTTTCCGGCCTTTTTTTAAAAGTGATCAGAGTTACTAGACAGTATCATTTACAAGATAATACGCCTTCAACCTCCTCTGTCCCAACTCAGGTCAAAAGACAGACAGAGGGCATATTTCAGTCGAACCTCTAATGTCGGTCACCTCCCCACAACATCTACCTCTCTACTACACTTACCTATTTTCGTAATAGTCTAGAGATCTGTTATGATTTTAGCTTTCTAACAATGGCCATCTCTCCACAATGGCGAGTAAACTCTATCCCCACGGTGGCCGTTGTAGGGGAGTTCGACTGTAGAGTACATACAGTTATAAAAGGTTTTAAAGTGACTTGAAAAAGAAGGTTATCTCTGGCTCCAAGTGCCTTCTCCTCTATTCCCCAAACAGGACCCAGGCCTTCTAAGCTAAACTTTCCTTTGGAGCTTAGTTTTTCGGGCAGGACGCTTGGCGGATCGTAGCTTAGTTGAATTCCAAGCTGCAACCCCGTGCTAGGAGTAATAAAATATCCCGCCGGCAAAACACAACGGCAACGAGAACAAGAACTCGGTATTACGAAAAAAGATTTGAGGAACACTGTACGGTTAGGTAGAAGGCTAAAAAAAAAAAAAAAACGCACACGAGAGGCAATTTTTCAAGTCTTCAGCTGAACATAATTCTGACAACCGACGGTCTGAATATAAATCTAGATAAGTACGAGATTCCAAAGTAAATTAAATTTAATGCTGGCGTTATCTCAGGAGTTGCTGTTGTGATATTATTAAAACAGAGTTTACAACTTGTCTGTCCGCTTTGTTTGCTTTTTCTTTGTCACGCGAGGATGAATGTCTGCCTGATTTCCATAGACACATTCGATTTCTCATGAAATCTGGGCGAAAATTGACCACTATCTAATGTATAGCGAGTTGTCTGGCACGAATGTCCGAAAAAAAATTGGTTAGCGAGTTCTTTTTAATCTTTTTTTTTTTTTGGAACAGCGTTTAGGCGTATTTAAACTGTCGGTTTGTTCTGTAATTTTCTTAAGGAGCTGACCGCACATAAGTTCATTTGATCTGATCTAACGTCTCCACCTCTTTGCACAGGACTTCGATTTCCATTGGTTAAAAAGCGGGAAGCCACAAACAAAGTCAACAAAATCTCACCAAGTGCCAACCGCATATCGATCTTAGGTAATGTTCATAGTAGCTATGCGTTCATGCTGATATCGAAGATGTCACGGCTTTTTAAATTCTGCACAGTAAATGTTTTATGGCTCGTTTGAAATCTGTCATTCGTATAGCGTAAATCCAAGGATTTAACGTAGAAGAAGTGTACGACAGAGCTGCCGCCCAAAACCACGCGATGTTAAGCCTGAATCTGTGACAACGGCCTTCTACGGCAATTACAACAAAGTTTATGACAAGGGTTGGCAAGAAGAGAGCAACAAAAAAGCTTGTTATGATTGCAAACGTCACAGCTGCTTTCCTGTTTTTCAACCCCTCGGCCACTTGAGCTGAGCGGTGAAATGCGGGCTGCTGTTTCCACCGAGAGTTTTGCGCTCTCGCAATCGCGTAAATGTGAAAATAACAAAATAAAAGTACTCCGAGAGGAAGGAGAAAAGTCACAAAAGAACCAATTATCCACAGTTTCGGCAGGTCGCTGTATGGAATATAAAAACCGATGGTTGAGAATAAAAGAGCGAAGATCCACATGGAAGTGATTGCTTTAAGAAATCGCTTTGTGGTTACTTCCGATGGGTATCGTAGAGGTCGAATAATAGCGACATAACGGTCAACTGCGACAAAACATAGGTTGAAAGTCGTAACAGTCGTAGTTAACAACCAAACAAAAGTTTCAGCGTCCTTTAATTCTTGTATTTCTTGCAGAGAAACAAAGCCACTCAAAGCCACGTACAACCAGTTAGCAAACAGACCCACAAAGAGATCGGCGCCGGCTAAGGAACCAACAAAATAGTTAGAGACCGTCTGGAGAGAAGGTGTTTTGTACAACGCTAGAAGAATAATCGAGTTACCAACTATTGTTGAAATGCCAGAAACGCCATTGAACGAGGCTAAAACAATGGAAGAGGCCGCGTTTAACTTTGGCGAGCAGTTTTCGTCTTCCATTTGAGACGGGTGCGTGTTTTTCGCCTCAATTGGTGAACAAAAACTAATTTTCCCTGTCTTTGTAGTTGAATAAATAACACAATTCCGTGTGGTGCACCTGTGATCACAATTGACACAAAAACGAGTGGATCACGATTAATTAAAATCTGTGGCGATAGGCTCGAAAACTGTTTTTTCCAAAACTTGCTTCTGTTTTGGTAAACACCTTCAATGAAGACATTCTTTTAATTGGCAGCGTTACGTGGCAACAACTTCAAATTTACACGGATACAATTCACATCCAGCTGAGAACTTGAATGCAAAGACGTATACAAATCATCGACTAATTCATCCTTCAGCCTCCATGCGATTTATTTAGATTATTTGTTTTGGAGTCGAGTTAGAATTATATTAAATTTTTTTCTAAAATTAGGCATTGTTTGCCGTTCTTAAAATTTAATTTTCAAACTGTTTTGTTAGCATAGCTGACAAGCGTCTAAATGTCTGTGAAGGAGAAAGGCTAATTTCCCACAAAATTGACGTGATTTCCTTAGTCGAACTGTAACTAAAAAATCGTATACACCAATAACGAATTTTGCACCTGTTTTAACAAATAATTAGTTCGTTCGGTTTCTGATTCGACGCTCGTTATGTGCTTATTATTTATTTATTTATTTATTTATGTATATCTATCTATCTATTTATTTATTTATTTATGTATATCTATCTATCTATTTATTTATTTATTTATTTATATCCTTCAGTATTAAAAATCGATCATTGGATAATGCAATTCAAGAGTTTTCATCGGCTTAGCCTTCATGATATGTGAGCCATTATACCATGCTCTAAACATATAGTAAGCACACGCGTAACTTTTTTGGAACGTTTTTAACTTGGTAAAATATTGATATTTTCCAAGTTGTCGTGGTGGGTCGATTTTACTCCTTCACTCCTTCACTTCCTGTTAGACATTTGGAACCCGGGGGGGGGGGGGTACACCCATATGAGAAGGGGGTCAGGGATGCTCGTCTGAAAATTTGAATTTAACTCCTAAAGAACACTAATGTGGGAGTTGCTCGAGCTTCATTAGACCCCAAAAAGATATCATTTAAAACGGAAGAGGCTCGATTGCTAGCGACTGTTCAAGAAAAGATCCCGCGCGCACTTGTAGACTCAACTCGCGTACTTGAGAGATCAGCGGAGAACAAATGAGAGCGTTTCTTTTATTATCATTATTGTTATCATCATCATCATTATCATTATTATTATACATAAATAAATAAATAAATATACATTTATATAGCGCCATTTTCCATTAATTGTCCATGGCGCTTTACAATACTTTAAAAATTAAAATCCTAAGTTTAAAATCCTAAAATTAAAATCCTAATCCTTTAAAAACTTCGAGTGCACCCTGAAGGATACTTTGACAGCTAAGAATGGGAACGTTTCGTCCTCAACACCCTAAGTGAGACCAGAATCTTTGATTTGTACCCGAGACGACGAGCATCTCCGAACCTATTCATATAGGAGTCCCCCCCCCCCCCCCCCCCAAACAGGTTTTGAACAATGCGCTGTCTTACAGTCGATTGCATCGTGTCAAGTTAGCTATTCTTTGACTTTCTGGCGCAAGTACTCAATATCTTACCGCAGAAATGATCTAAATTGAATAGATTTTCGCACGAATGTTTTTATATATAGAAGCTAATTATTATATAAATAGCTCATTTCCTGAAGGTGTCCGTTTATACAGGTTTAACCGCACTTGATTGCCGAAAAACTGAGATCACAAAATCGCAAAAATTGATGAGCTGAAATTGAATTGAATTGAAAATCACAAAATTGATGGGCTGTACGAATTTTCGAATTATGATCCATGCCGTGATAAGATAAGATACGAACTTTATTAACGTGTCGAAGTCGCTAGCGTACAATGTATACTAATTGGGGAAAATAAACAGACAAGAGAATTGAGGAGAATTTGAACGACGCGTTTCGCTATTATTTGTACAGTATTGTAAATAAATACTTCAAAGATGAATGTGGACATGGCGAAATGATTTGAACAAAATAGTTGATAAATAGGAAAAAGAAACATTACACAAGAATCACTGGGAGTTCAGCAGTCACTAATATCGCCTTGGAAAGGGAAGAAAACAAAAGAAGAAAAAAGAAGTTATTACAACACGGGGTATTGGTATTTGGTAACCCATTCAAGCAGGAACCCCACCGAACAGGGCTTAACTTTATTGAGCGGAAAGGACGCGCTGCTGTCTTCGTGATATTATGATTGCCTGTGAAAATAAACAACGAAAAAACAGGAATGAAAATGAGAATCCGATTATACTTGGTTTGCTGATCAGACAAGGAGCCGTACTTTCTTCATAATTGCCAATAACTTTTCAACGGCGTTGCATCTCCTTGTGTACTCTCTTACCGTTGCGTTTTGCCAGTGGGCTTAAACTGTAACTTAATCTTCGGATTAAAACCTCAAGTAGCATCAAAATTGTACTGTTTACAGACAATCCATTTTCCAAGTTGAGTGGCTCATGGCCAGTTTGATTATTTTTTCTTTTCTATATTTTGGGGACGCTTCCAGTAAAGCAGTTATTCCACTCGCGCATGTTGGATATCAGATGATTATGGCCAACGCGCGCTCGTGTAGTAATTTGTTAATTATTTATCTATTTTCGATAACGTTTCCTGCTTATTTTTTATGCAGAGTGAAAAATACTGCGCTTCACTAGAAAAGCATGACTCGTAAAAAAAGTACAATATTTCAATCATTTGTTCTCTTTCTCAGTTCTAAAAGCCCTTTAATCAATCATTTCCATTTCAAGTAAACGAAATTCAGGACGCATAGTTATCAAAAAATCCCTTACACTTTTGCATATTTCGGGAGTCTTTAATTTAAGATTTATAAAAGGAAAGAATCGATTAAAAAAAAGACCACGTGGTTCACTTATTGCTATCACGAAATTTTCCCTCTCGAGAAATATTAACCGGCTCTGTCTCGCAATCACCGATTCCAGTGTAGAATTAGTGTACAAAACGCGTTTCTGTGGAACACTCTGTTCGGTATCACAGCTTTCCACTCAGGTCTACTGTTTCAACGCCCTACAGTTACCTTCCCTGTGGTGTCGGCACTTCAGTACACAGGCCTTCCAATCGAATGAAGCACATCGGCCCAGGTCTAATTAACATAGATGCATGCCTTAGCTAGTGCCCTTTAAGTTGGAAGAGATGTGAGAGTACTGGTACTAGAGAAGTGAAAGGGTCGAGATTTCGGATTTAGATAACAAGATGCAAGATTTGCAGTGGTTACTCCACATCAGGTAGACTCTTTACCAAGCCTGGCCTAAAACTCTCATACGTCCTCATCGACTCCCTTCGACTCTGCCACGCTCTTCACGCTCTATCACGCGCCCTCATCGACTCCCTTCGACTCGATCACACTCTTCACGCTCCATAACGCTTTACCACGCGCCCTCATCGACTTCCTTTGACTCGATCACACTCTTCGCGCGATCACACTCTTCACGCTCTACAACGCTTTACCACGCGTCCTCGTGGACTCCCTTTGACTCGATCACACTCTTCGCGCTCTATCACGCTCCCTCACCGACTCCCTTCGTTCAGACAAATACAAAATTGGTGCGAATGTGATGAATTGAAGACAGGAGTCAAGAATCGCAGAGCAGTTTCGCTGACACGAGGCTTATTTCTTAAAAGCAAGGCCAAAAAGACAAAAATTCCCGAGCCAGAATTTTCGTCACCACTGTGTTCTAGGCCGAGTCTCTCTCTTTATTTACTTTTCTGTTAGTCGATCACTTAGTATTTAAGGTTTTGTTAACTAGACAAATAATTTGTTTATATACATGTAGAATAAATTTCATTAGTGTAAATTTAGGATTAATTTAAAGGTAAATCCTTTAACTAGTTAGGTTAAAGCGTTCTTAAATTTAAATTAGATTTTATTATTGTAAATGTAGAGTCAAGTGTAACCTTAAACTTCCTAGTATAGTTTTTACTGTTTTAGGAGCACCCAACGGCCCTTTCCCTCTATGAGACAAACCTGCATGGAATTGTGGTAGTTGTATTCATCAAGTCAATTCCAGTCCAGGTTTTGCAGGTCCAAGATGGCGGACGACTTCAGAGGGGATGAAAAGTCGCTTTGAACGGACGAAGTAGTGGCATTACATGTTCCGAATGCTTCAATAATGCAAGGAGAAACGCTGGGGCTAATTATCTTTTCCCAAATGAGCCTGCATTGAGAGAGAAGTGGATAGCTTTTTCATTTTATCGACTTTTAAATTTTAAATGTTGTTATTTATCCATAGAAATCATTTTTAGATGCCATTCTGTTTTATAAATAAACTCATAGTATAGTTCATGATTGTTGTCGCTGCTTTAGAAATATATTGTCAAAGATTAAGGATTAAGGACTTAAGTTAAGAAGATCAACTGAGAGCAACTTGAGAAGGTAAATTTGAAAAAGGTGCCGTGAACTTCAAATGAATATCAATAATCCGCTAATCTTACACTCATGAATATGATACAGTTGTAACATTGCTACTACGAATGGTGAGAAAAACGCCATTCTCTGACAAGAAACAACTCGGTCTATTGAAAATAAGCTAAATCTCGGGACGGAAAATTGAGGACAGAGGAAGCAAGCCACATCGTCACAGTTTCTACTATTTCTAATAACCACCGACTTGAATAAAAGTTAATTTACTTGTGAAAATTAATGCTCCTGGTATAAACTGCATTTCGTTTAGGAATCACATATAAATAATGACGGGAAAAATTAGCAGGAAAAAAGGAGAAAGGGGGGGGGGGGTGAAGGAACAGCAACAGGGGAAGGAAAAAAGTTGGGAGAAAGAAAGGAGGAAAGGATGGAGGAAGTAGAGGAAGAGGTGATGCTGGAGGGAAAGGAGAAAGGGACAGGACTCCGGATCGAGCGATCTGGGTTCGAGCCCTTGCTGGGGACATCGTGTTGGGTTCTTAGGCGGGACACTTTACTCTCACAGTGTCTCTCTCCACCCCGGTGTACAGTACAAATGGGTACCGGCGAATTTAACGTTAAGCGGTAACCCTGCGATGGACTAGCATCCCATCCAGGGGGAGTAGAAATACTCTTAGTTGCTTCATACTACAGAAACCAGAGATAGGTGCCCGCCAAAGGTGCCCGCCTGATGGGCCACTTAGCTCAAATGCAGACTTTACCGTCTTATACTTTGAGACAACAAGCTGTTTGTATTTTAGATGAATTTAGAGAAAGGCATCTATTCAGCTATTTGTTTTTCTATAAGAGAGAGTTAAGGAGAATTATTTAAGTGCAGCGCGAACTAATTTAAAATCACTTTTTCCTACATTTTCCTGTATGTAAACATCAGTCGCTGATATACGCATTTATCGGGGTCAGCTTTTTTATATAAGGAAGATATGAAGAAGAACATTATACTTTGCCCCTGGACGTTTTTAAACGGATTGACTCGACGAAATCTGACTCATTTTGTCAAAAGGAAAGCAGTGCAGTAATTTCATACATTTTCTACAGACCTCCGTCACGCTCTTTTGCGCATTCGTGACACGCTAGTATATGAATACTAATTGACCAACATTTGTTGACAAATTTTGAGCCTAACTTTCAAAGCCTAAACTACAGAAAAATCTACCATAAACAAAGAAATAGAAGCCTCGCAAACGTCCGCTCGTTCGCGAGAATGAAAAACTCTATTGGATCACTGGATTATACAATTCATTTCAAACTATTTTCTCTGCTTATCTCACTCGTTCTAGAACTTCCGTTGTCAAAATCAAATTTTAACTTTTCTTCCCCTATACGAATGCGTGGGCAAATCTTAACTTCTTCGACTTCTTCTTCTTCTAAGCGAAGGGAACTGAAAATAGATTTGGAATTCCCCAGAAAGCTGGCAGAATTAGTGCGTAATTCTAAAGCGAATAGGAATAAATAGAAGGCGACCAGTTCGTTACGGTCAATGCATTGTTGGAAGAAGAATCGCAAGATCGCAGCATTGCGTTACATATTTAAAACTCACTTTCAATCGTCAGCGAATGATTCCTCCGCCGATATTCAGTCAAAAGGTACATACCAAATCATTAATGATACTTACATTGTATAACGAAAGGTGTTAGAATTGTTGTTATCCACAGTGATCAGAAAAAGAGCTTTAATCATCAAGTGTAGCGGTTTCAAAAAGCGGTTGTTGTGAAGTCGCGTCGCCACGTTTCTCGGGAAAAAAACAATCTTTTGGCCCTTAATTGTGGGACCCAACCTCCGCTCAAACGCGCTTCGAACGCCTTGCAGAAAAGTTCCTTGACCGTCATGAGAATCCTCGAATCTTATCCTTGTTGAAGATCCTTACTTCAACGTCCGTGCCTTCTTTGGTAAATTTGAAGCAAACTGAATACCTTGAAAAGGAAACGAAAAACCCTACAAGCTGAATTCACAATGCAATTTAATAGAACGACCTGTTATTTGCAAAGATAAACAGTATAACAAATGAGTCCTATTCGCGAAATTTGCAAAAGCAAGGATTCAAGTAAGCAACAATTTTAGAGGGGAAAAACACTGGCCGAGAAATGATATCTTGCGATTTTAAACAAGTTTTCTAGAGCCAACCACACTTTTCCTGAATAAGTTTCCAAAAAGCTTAACTATGTATATATTTCAAGGGAAATAGGTTACGCCGATGTTAAATCGAAAAGCTGAAAGAATGAAACCTTTCCAAATGTAAATATGAAACATTTAAAATCCAAACATGGCTTCAAGCGACTTTCAGTGTCGAAAAAAATTCTTGTCAAAAAGAGCTATATTCATAGGAAATCATCGATATGTTTATTTCTTTAATCAGGAATTATAAACTATTTGGCGTGTTTTACAGAATAAATGGGAGCGGCAGAAAATGGCCATGCTTGAAGGGACAAAAAATAACTGATCATTGATGACTTCGTATGCTATTACAATAGATATATTTTCGAATCTTTTACACGGGAACGCCGAGACTTTTTGACACAGTTGATGTAGTGACTGATGATGGTTTTTCACTGTCAAAAGAACAACAGCTTCACACAACCAAAATAAGCCCACCTTAGCTGTACAAAATATACCCTACAACTAAATAAAAACACAGCAAGCGCCAAGCAAAAGTCGTGAGCTGAACTGACTTTATTCACCAGCCTGGTTGCGGGAAAAGAACATTATATGGGATCATAATTTATTATTGTTGCAACATGTTGAAGAAACGCTCTTTGACACTTTTCTGTTACAAAATAACGTACAGCAATTTTAATGGTTCTATGATAAGTGATAGTTTAAATATATATATTGCTTCGAAACATATAAGACACTCAAAGTGCAATTTGGGAAATTTAACTTTCGGCACGTTTCAATAAAGCCCCACAAAAGCCAAAATAGAGAGTATAGTAAAACTACATTACAGAGCGCAGTTATCCACAGAAATAAATAACTAATATAGTTAAAAAATGTTCACAAGGACAACAGAATTAGTTGAAAAGAATCTAGTCGTTTTGAAATGAATGAAAATATGGAACGAAACCACCGAAGCGAAAATGAAGGAGAAGATCCATTTCAGTACGTGTCCTTTTGCGTCAACCGATAGCCTTTGAAAGGCTTCAACCTTATTTGCTGCAGTCTGGCTTCAAATGTTCAACAAACACAAACATTGTGTTGACGGGATTTAACTTCTCCGTGATGCATAAGCTCCTCGTGTTCATATCATTTCATTGCTTGAATTTCCATGCATTTTTTTCTCGTGCTGATTCGTCATTCTGAAATAAATAAACAATCAAATATGTAAATTATAAACATCGACGGTCTATGAAATCGGATTCCCGATACGGGTGAAAACTAAGAACATCGCGGAGTTCAGTTACATGTGCAAGATCTTGAAAAATGATAAAACGTCGTAAAAGGAGAAGAAATGGCACAGAACTAATTACAACTATCATTATTCATTAAATTGTATCTTAATTGCGAAGTGTAAGAAAATTTTCCCGAAAATGTCGTAAACGATTTTATATTCAAAGAAGTCTTGAAAGGGTTTAGAACATCGTGTAATGAAAGTAGCTTTGTCTAATTGACTTTGCAATCCTCCATCGATCTTAGAAGAAGTTAAACGAGTAACATAATACTACAAATACACATCGATGTAATTTTACCTGCGGTTTCCTCTTCGTCGCTCAATTCTTCGAAGGAATATTTCGGTTTACTGTGCGATTCCTCCTTCGCGTTAAGCTCATCTATAAACGAAGGAACAATAACATTTAGCCTTCAATCGCGCAACAAAGAGCGCAACAGTAAAAACGCAGCCAAGAATAGAATATATATGCACTGCCTTACCCTTCATTGGCGCGTCAGGGGGTGAGTTCGCTGCAGGCCTTGTTAAAAGGCACCCAAAAGAGAATGCTATCGCTTGAAATTTCTCTTGGTGAGTCTTTCCTTCGAAGAGCTTTGCGACTTTGGGATCCATTGCGTTTGGAATAACGAGGTTGGTGAGGTATGGAAATCGTAAAACCTTTGACCATGAATACTTGAGAAGGGAAAAAACCCAGCAGCCCTCTTGTCTAAAAAGGGAAATTTTCCACCAATCAGGATGTCCGAAGTGACGTGGAGCTTTTGTTTCATTGACAGAACTTGTCACACGCGTTGTGGAGCTTAAAATATCAATCAATCAGAATGCGACGCTTTAGATAGCTGGAAAATTGCGTGACCATGACAAACAGAAAGCAATTAAATGTTGAGCGTCTTAAACAAAAGCAGACTAACATCTACTGAAAGAAAATAAAGGACGACGCTGATTTCTCACGCGATGAAATTAAAAGCTGCACAAAGCAATATACCCCAAGGCAATTTTGCAAAGTGCGGTTTCAACTCTCAAATACACAATGGCCAAAAAAGGAATAATTCTTGCTTCAATTGTGATTCTATGATGTTCAGACAACAGAATTCACGATGTAAAGATAACAGATCCCGTGCACAAAGAGGCGTCAAAGACATTGATATACATTTCTCGCCACCTTGGCGCTTGCAGAATGACAGATTGTCACTTAAGCTGTGGGGTGCGTCCTCATTAGCACTTCTTAAACTGCATCACAAGCACATATTTTGGCCATGAATCATCTCGAAAGTGCTTCGCTAGCGCGTTTTCTAGTAAACCTCGAAAGTGCTTTGCTAGCGCGTTTTCTGGGAAAGCGAAAAACAATCAAGAACGACTTCCTTGTGTCAATACGCCGTCAAAACAAAGAGATGATGCCATCGTGGGAGAAAAGATTTGCAACCAAATCAGGAGATCATGCGCCAAACGTAACTGAAGGTCAGATTGATTGACTAGTTCACTGAAAGACGTCATACTTTGAGCAAGAAGATAAAGGCAATTCCACTTATTTGTATTGATACTTTGCGCAACACAAAGGAGACAAAATGAACCTCGACGAACCAAGTTGGCAAGAACGTTGCGCGTCGACCAAAGACGCGCTCTCCTGTTCTTTCAAGACAAGCATCAAGTTATGGTTTATTGGAATGTTCCTCCACATCGCTTCGAACATTTGATGCGAAGGGAAAGTCCCTCCTCTGATTACGTTGCAACTAAACTGCGCTCTTTCTCGCCTTCTTATGTATATGAAGGCGTGGCGTGCGCATCTTCGTAGCACAAACAAGAGGCACACATTCTGTCAGCGGAGAACCCAAGAGAACTAAGAGAAGTACCGAATTTTGTTTTTTTTTGTTGTTCTAGTTTAATTTACGCCCAACTTTTCCCCAAAACGAATAAGCGTGTGTGTGTACTGAATATCTTGTGTAAAGTTTTCTGAAGGAAAAACAAATTCGCGCGTTCCTGATATTTGTTTTCCATTTAGTCCTCAGAGAGTTGAGTGTGGCGATGTAAAGTTTCGATTTACAGGGTAAGAGAAATGGTCACCATTAAAAAAAATTCAACGCATATAAGTGCTAGTCAGGTGATTTTAACCTGCCAATCATTTGAATGTCGATTTCCCTCCAATGGGCGCGCGACACCTATAAAACCCTATTTTCCGAACAAAAACTCTAAGGTCTAGCTCGAGCTAGAAAACCCATTAGGTTCTTTCTGTCTACTATCCATTTTGAGAAAGAATTAACATGCCTGGTAAATCTAGACCAACTGCAAACACCACCACAGATTCCGGATACAATAACAGCAGTTCACAGACAAAACCGAACACGCAAAGCTCTTCAAGTAGTCGGGAATGTAAGCCCCTTTTTGACACTTTTCGTTTTTAAAACATCTAACGAGCTTTTCGTCTTTATTATTTCAGCGCATGACTCGAGCTGTACTATTCTCTGATGAAGAAGGTAAGTAATTGTCCATATCTTTACAGTGTGATTATCCGTATACATCTCATTACTCTTTCCCAATATTGCGGGCTTGTGCGTCATTTTTTGAGGGCACGCGATTCGCCTGTCAACAGCTTTTTTTTTTTAATTTGCTGAAAGTCATTCAAACCGCGCATGGTCGTGTCAATATATCTGCAGTCAGCTTAGTCAGCATCATCATAGTCGAGTGTGAGTTTCCCCCGACTGGACACGTTACAATTGATCCCGCCATGCCGCCAAGAAAATGTAGACCAACGCCTTGCACACCTACCGAACCAGGTTTCCCACCTAAAGAAAAGGCAATACAGCCTTCTATCCAACAGCAACAGAGTAAGTTCATATATGCGCACACCTGTGGGTAAGTTCGTCTTTCTCTCTTCCCTTTTGCCGTGAACCATCTAACAAGCGTTTATTTCTTCCAGATACTGTTCCACCGTCTCAGTGCCAGCAGCAGCAGCAGCAGCAGCAGCAGAAACAGTAGCGGCGGCAAAAGAAGAGGTAAAGACGAAAGTAAGAAGTTTTGTTATTTTTCTACTTATTAAACGATGTGGTTTAAAATTGAACTGGTCGCTCAATTCAAAATGGCGGACCATGTGCTTCTTCCTCGAGATGCATCAAATTGAGTTATTTTTGTTATTACAAAAATTGGTTTAAAATTCGTGTACTGTATCTATTCAAGATTTGCTACTTTCCAACAACTATTTAAAATCTGGTTTTGAAAAACTGTTTTGTACAAATGTAAGCTTATGTATGAGCATGAAGCTTTGCACAATTGTTCGAGCAACACGGCAGCGGATTCACTCGTTGTCTTTCCAGCAGTCGTTGCTTGATTCGGAACCAATTT
Organism: Orbicella faveolata; assembly: GCF_042242905.1. NCBI lineage: Eukaryota > Metazoa > Cnidaria > Anthozoa > Scleractinia > Merulinidae > Orbicella > Orbicella faveolata. The sequence goes on from NW_028301553.1 coordinate 14,077,217, forward strand.
TCCTCCTGAAGATTCACGCTGAACACACTGAGACTGATGATACAAAACGTGGCATAGTATAGAACGGAAAACTAGTAAGTCTTAGTTTGAATGAAAAATGTTCGCCTAAACCGCGTCGCAGCGTGATATAATTTAAGGGTATATTTAGAAAGAAAATCTTCGGTACACTCCAAGGTCGATTCAATGGTCAGCAAAAATCAGCTTTTTCTCGGTGTTCAATCAAGCAAAAACTGAACACAGAAACTCCGCTCCCAATACGAGCCACGTATGCCTTGAAAGTGTGGTAATGAAATAAATTGTGCTTGCCATACGTTTTTATGACAAATACGAATCCTGCGGGTTACGGACAAGACTGAGTGAACGAGCAAGCGTCTTAGAATCAGTAACCTTTATGAATGCCTGGAAAATCTAGAGCAACAGCTAATTTACCTCTTGATGCTGGTTATCAGTGCGTTAGACGTGTTCAGCAAGTAGTGGAGGGATGTCGGAGATCTCCTTGCCAAACTGCAACTCGCGCAAATCCACGGAGGCGTAGAAATCCGCGTGGAGTTGTTCCAGCCAAGAAACCTTCGATGTAAAGTATCTATAATGCGTGTAGTTTTAATTCGTTTTCCCTTTTCTGGCACATCTAACATGCTTTTTCTTCTCTATTTCAGCATGGTTCGCATCCTGTGCAATACTTTAAGAAGGTGAGTTGTTACATTCAGCTTGTTTCAAAAGCGAAAGTGATTCTTTGCTAGTGTTTAGCCACGCAAACCTTAGATACTAGATAGCGCTGCCCTTCACAAATATACGATTCGGTTAATCCCGAATTGTTAGCGAAACAAATCATTTCACTAGTACATTTAATCTCAGTTGTATCGATTTTGGATTCAAGTATAATATCAGAGATGTAGAATCTGTCATCAGTTATTTCAAAGGCTGAATGCGTCCTTCTTCGACCAGGAATTGCTTGCACAGCACATTTCCAGAGCGTCACTACAAAGCAGCTGAAAGTGATATCTGAACACAAAGTTCGCTTTATTTTCATGGAAAATCATTTACTGTTTCCAAACCACTTCATAAAATCACAATTTTAGCAAAATAATATGGATTGTCCACCGCAAATCTTACTTCCTGATAAATGTTACAAGATGGTGCAGTGATTCCCATATTCATTTTGTCTTATTTGCTCAATCTCCAATTGAATTCTACTGCACGTTTTACGTTCAGATTTCGTGAAAATGTCCATTCCTAAGTCAGTTTACATCCATTACTTTTTTAAGTTGAAAGTAGTTGGTCTATGTTTTGAAAATAGTTGTCAGTGGATTAACACAAGGAACTTGATCAATGCACGCGGGATTTTTAACATCTATGTGGCTTTAATAGTTTCTGACCACTAAGTCCTTTGTTAGCAAATAGAAAACTTGGACCTGATTTAGTGATCTTAACGTTCAACAGATGAAGAACATTTGCGCGCTTTCGTATACTTTACAATTAAATCAAACGAAGAGGAAAGAACTCACTCATAATTCGATAAACACAACTTAAATAAAGTGACTGACCACATTGCCCTCGTGTCTCTATACTCTAGCAAACATGGTCTTAGTTGGGAATCAGAAATACATTTCCCTTCTCCCCTAGGTTATGTTTTTGCACTGTTAGTGTTAGGAGGAGATAATTAATAAGAATATCCTGTTTTTCAGAAACCTGACACAAGAAAGAGAGTATATGAAGCCTTGGGCACAAGGACCAGATGTGTTATCTCTTCTGATCTGTTTTCTTTAAGTTTACTTGTGACAGTTTGCAAGCCTGTTTTGAAAAACTTTAGACTTTTGTAGTTGGAACATTACTTTGTGTCAATAGGAAAAAGCTATTGCATGGTATTATAATCACGTGTGTTTAAGTGCATGTATCATTTTTAAGTTAAATTCAGTGCTTGTATACGAGAAAAGCACCATTTATTCTATCATTTCTGGCGTGAACTGTGAAACGCATGATTTTTGTAGAACATAGAGCTATCATGAAATAAACATTGTGAAGGAAGTACCTTCAGTTCTGTTTCATTTACGACTTACACGTGGTGTTTCTTAGCTTTTAGATGCGTGTAAAACATTGATATTTCAAGCATGAAAACAGACTACTTTATAAGTGAATTCAACATAGCTTCGCACAAGAAATTTTCAACAAGGCAATTAAACTGACATTGAGCAAAACCTCCTGTTAAATAGCTTCCACACTGTGCAAGTCGTGGTATTATGAATCTGATGAAACTAACGCAAATTTAGTGGTATTCTGTTGGAAAATTTTCACTACAAGTTTGATTAAACACAAAACGCGCTTTTCTAAGGTCTGAAATATGCGGAGTAAGCATATTTTTGACAAGAAAAGCATCTGGAGTGCCACATAAATGGAAATTGTGTATTTCAAAACAAAGATATACAAAAATAGAAAGCGGTTTCGCCAGCATTTTCCAGTATGCAATGTAAGCACATTTATTTTGGTCAACCAACATCCCGCCATCTCTATGGAAACCCAATGCACAACCCATTCAAAGAAAGCGCTTAGGATTGATTTCCCGCCCTCGAGAAACAAAGACGTCATGATATGTTAAAATTTTGTGACCCGCACATCTTTGAAGAGTTATGGTCCACGGTGCGACCTGGGTTCCGAGGGGGGGGGGGGGGGGGGGTAAAATAACTCGATAAAATTTCTTTCTGCCGTAATTTTACGCGCAACGTTTCCCTGAAACAGACAAATGACGTGTGTTCCTTTGGCTGGCGATCATATCCTCTTTGCTGTTTCGGCAAATTATGGCTCGTGCTGCATTTTGCTATGAAGATAGAGGGTTAGCAAATTTTCTTTGCGTTTGACGAGAATACATTCTGTTGTTCAAAACACATGCTGCTCAACCTAAGCATGCTGTCAATCAATCGAATGCGGAACTCAGAGAATAGAGACCCTCATGAATATATGCAACATGCCCATAAAAAGGATCGCCATTTCCGCTTTGCGTCTGCTTCGGCAAGATAAAGCTAAAATAGCACGGTAACGGCATCGCAACATTATAAAACGCATTTACCATGACTGGAAAATCAGGATCTACCGGGAATTCGGGAACTGATGCTGGATATGGTGGAGGCAGTTCAAACAGTCAAGGGAATGGCGGGTGTTGTGAGTGAAAATTAGAGGAGCTTTGTCGCGGTTCGCTCATCTTGAGCAAATTTTTCTAGTTCGTCGTTTGTAATCAGCGTCAGTCTTCTCCTTAACCATCCTTGTTCCTTTATGGTTTATTATAATTTCTTTGTTGTTTTTCTATCTTAAGGCCGATTTACACGGTAAGACTTTGTCGCATTCGACAAGCTTACGACAGGCCTACGACATGAATTGTTTCGTGTAAATCAAACCTACAACTCGCTTACGACTGTTGTGTACGTCAAAAAAAAAATGTCGTAGAATTTCAAAACATGTTTTAAGACGCTGCGACAATCATAGCCGAAGTCGATAGAAAATAACGTATTTTGTGACAAATTTCTACTTAGCAGGGGACGAGGTGAAGTGCTGTTGCGTCAAAATGGCGGACGAACTTGTTGTTGACTGATTCACTTGAAGACGTTTCTCGAAAAGTACTGAACAGATTAAAGCGAAAAACATCTCTTTAGAAAGTTCTTTTCAAAGCGCAGGACAGCTAAAATATTTTTTTTTACTCTGTTAGAACTTTCGCTCCGAAAACTCAAGGTGTAAACTTTTGCATGTTTAATTTTGTAAGTGAAAAGGTCGAGCGCGTGTAAATGGTCCTAAGTCATGTCGTAGGCCTGTCGTAAGCTTGTCGCGTGCGACAAAGTCGAACCGTGTAAATCGGCCCTTAGTGAACTATTATTTTCAGGTTTCCTTCACTTTAAAGGTAATTTTGTCCATGGCCAAAATAACTCAAACTGCCGCGACTGAACTCCTTTAATAATATCATGTGCTTCTCTCACTTGTGAACTATCTGACTGGTTTTTTTCCATTCTATTTCAGCATGCATAATCTTAAGGCGAGAAAAGGTAAGTAGCTGTGTTTCGCTTCTGAGCAATCGTTGTTGATATTGAAGATCATCATTTGTACAAAATGACGGACTTAAGCGTCACCTTTGGATTAGGCTGCATCCAATTTATGCTAAATTTTGTTGATAGGTAGACCGGAACTCTTTAGATAGATCAGTTCTGAGGGGTTGACCAAACGTTTGTTGAATACAAACCGTGTGCGCCGCGCACACCAGAAAAGCGCGGGATCAGGCGAAATACGTGCTACTTCGGTTGATAATTTCTCGTGGCCCAAGCATAGAGCGCAAAAGTTTCTTCGTGGATCGTCAATTATGACAGGAAAATCGAGAACGAGCGCTAACAGCAGTCACGACGCAGGTTATACAAAGAAGAAAGCTAAAAAAATCAAGAAGAAATCTAGTCAGAGGAAGACTTCCAACGGTCGACCCAAAACTAAAACGGTCACGCAAACAGTTGTTTCGCGACGACGGACAGCCGGACGGGCTTCAAGTAACGTATATTGCTAGTCATTAAGATGTTTTTCTTTGCAATTCTGCGACCTAACGCGTATTTTTATAACTCTATTTCAGAGTGGCGCGACTCCTGTACCATGACCTAACAAGGTGAGTTGTATTGTTTTTACTTTTTTTCTTGAGTGAAAGTGATTTCCGTTATCAAGTTACCACCCACGTCTTGCAAGACGGTGTTGCGTGTGATACGAAGATGCGATGTTCTAAAATTAGGAATTGCTGGCGAAAAAGATCATTTTAACGGTAAAATTAATTGCAAGAAGCATCCATTTTGTACTTTAGTATGATGCCAGCTAAATGAGAAATAAAGAATGTCATTACATATTTCAAAGGCCGAACTTTTCCTTCTTTAACCTTGAATTGCTTACAAGGCACTTTTCGAGAGCATCGCTCGAAAGGAGCTGAAAGTAATATCTAAACGAAAAATTAGCTTGCATTTATCGCTGCAAATCGTGCAAGCATTCTTTTCTTAAAATCACCAACTTAGCAAAATCCCAACGAAAATGTTGGAATAATTTACTTCATTAGAAACGTTTGAAGGGAAAGGATACGCTCTTGCTTAGAGACTAACGGAAAATGGAGGCCGTATGTGCAGTTTATACTTAAGCAACGCTCAAAACACGAGAAAGAAACTAGATGATTATTGTGATAGAGAAGAGCATTAGAGATACTGGCTACATCGCCCAAATGTTTCACAACACCTAACATACAGGGACTTCCATCTTAGATAATCTATAACTCTCCATTACATTGCTCTCTTCCCCTGAGATATATCCTTTTTTACAACCAGTGCTTAGCAGAACCAGAATAAATAAAATTATTTTGTCTTTTAGCAACCAAGAGGAAGAAAGAAGAGAGGATGAAGACCTTGGAAACAAGAACGGATGATTTATCTCTTCTTACATTGACCAAGTTTAGCTGTTACTATTTGGTTGCAGGCCTCAGTCAGCATTGAAAGACTTTAGCAATTTTATTGCAGTTTTCTTCGAGTTTCTGTAGTTTTGTTCAAAATATTTATCACAAGGATTAGGCTCGTTCTTTGCACCTTTGAAGATATTATATCCAAGTCTATTTAAAAACATGTACGGCACTTTGAAGTTGAATTTCTTCAGCACAAGAATAGCACTGTTTGTTTCATGAACGTTGGAAGCATTCCATCATTTTGAGCTTTCATTTCTAATGTGAACTTTGCAAGAGTCGAGTACTGATGTTGCGGAACACGGCTTTGTGAAATAAACATCATATAGAAAGTATCTTCAGTTGCGTTTTTGTTTATGGCTTACACGAAGTGTTTCGTTAGATGATAGATGAGGGTAAAACATTGATTCTCTGACCACGTTAACAGACCAATTTAGCAGAGAATACAAAACTAGCTTCGCGCTCGAAAATGGTCAAAGGGAATTGAACGAATATTGAGTATAAACTCTAGTAAAATGACTTCCATACTCTACATGTCTTGGCCAGTATTAAGAGCAAATCTATGAAGGACAAAGTTCGCAGTATTCCGTTGAAAATTTTTAATACATGGACGGCTAAATATTACGTGCGTTTTTCTAGCGTTTCATAATTTGCGGCGTAAGCATATTTTTATCAAGTAAATCACGTGGTTATTAGACAATTTCAAAACAAGAATACTCATAAATAGACAGCCCGTGGCTTTGCCAGCGTTTTGTCATATGCAGTGTTAGCAAATTTTCGGTCAAGCAACGACCAACTGCCGCGGCAGTGGAAACCCAATGAGCGCACACAACCCATTCAAAGAAAACACTTTGATTGATGAAATGATTAACAGCGATTGAAAGCGACGCGAAAATAACGTGAGAATCCATTTTTCCATGGCGCGCAAACTTCATAATAAGAATAGTGGACAAATTTAAGTTTGTTTAAATATAAGTGGGCAGACAGGACCAGAAATAATAAAACAAATTATTCGCTCACTTCTTGTCTTATAACTATTTTCGCACACCACAAACGAAAGAAACTGAATTAGGATCGTTACGCCTCAACAAACTCCTTCAAAATTCCCATTCTCGTGTTCTTTCCAAGCACCAACAGTCATTGTTTACTCGAATATTCCTCCATATCCTTACGAACATTCGATCTGACGGGAAGTCCCTGGACTTATTGCGTCGCAACCAAACTAGGCTCTCTCCCGCCATCTAGAAATAATGATGCCATAGAAAGAACAAATAGTATGGTCCCCGCACCTTTGTATACAAATAGAGCGCATTTTGTTTGCGCATTCGACGAACCTTCTCATTGGTTTAACAGTGCCACGTCCAACAAAATATTGTGATCCTTCGACATAAGCTGTACGAGGTAGAAAGAAGAGGACATAGGTCAATTTATATTGAAAGAAACTGACAGTTTTCAAAATGTCTGGAAAATCTGGGGCAACAGGGAATTCTACAAAGGACGCGGGTTATTCCAGAGACAACTCATGTCGTGGAAATCCACAACGACGAACAAATACGTCGAGAAGCGGGGGACGTGAACACTCCGGCTCTGCTAGAAGCAGCGAGAGTAGCAGGAATTCTGGCGGACATTCAACTAATAGACCACTCCAGCACTCCGGCTCTACGAGAAACGGCGAGCGTAGCAGGAATTCTCGGGGACATTCAGAAACTACATCACACCAGCACTCCGGCACTGCGAGAAGCGGCGAGTGTAGCAGGAATTCTCGGCGACATTCGGAAACTACATCACACCACCACTCCGGCACTGCGAGAAGCGGCGAGTGTAGCAGGAATTCTCGGGGACGTTCAGAAAATACATCACACCACCACTCCGGCACTGCGAGAAGGGGCGAGTGTAGCAGGAATTCTCGGGGACGTTCAGAAAATACATCACACCACCACTCCGGCACTACGAGAAGCGGCGAGTGTAACAGGAATTCTCTACAAAGTTCAAGTGATACATCCGACCAGCACTCGCCAAATGTTACTACCTCCGCCGATACCCAAAGCCAACCGAATTGCGAAGGAGGTAAGAGATAATGGGACGTTTTCCTTTGCTATTTTAAATCCTCTCTCTAACGAGTGCTTCTTTTTCCTACTCCAGGGTACAACTCGTCCTGCATTTTGCAATGACAACAGAAGGTAAGCAGAGTTTCAATCATTACCAAATACCTTGGCGGCAAATTGACATCATCAGATTCATCTGTGTTGTGTTTCCTTAAGAGCGCTGAGAAAATAGTTGTCTTACAAGGGGGAATGAGGCGATTCAAAGTCTAAATTTAGGAAACTAAGAAGAGACTGCCTCGGCAGAAAATAAGTTGTCTATCACTGAAGCATTAGTTTCACTCGACAGCAAGGACAGGAGTGTTAGTATAACAAGAGCTGAATCAAAATGTCCAAGAAACCAGAGCAACAGACAACGCGCCGGTGGATGCGCCTAATAAAAGGCGCAACCAAAGAAGTGAAAATTTTGAGATAGAACCAACTGCTGTAGATGTAGTATATCAGGAACCCGATACGTTAGGTACCGGAAAAAGAAAAAGAATACCTAGCGAGTAGTCCCACCGTCAAAGAAGGCACTCAAAACCAACAGATTGAGTGAGGGACAGCAGAGAAATTTCTCTTCTACTGAAGACACTCCGAATCCACAGGATAGTGCCAGGGCTTCTGATATTTCGCGCGGTCGCGGAGCTGCGAATTTCATGTAAATCCGCAAAATGCCGCGGAATTCACTAGAAATCGTACCAAATACATGTCGGTACAACATATTTGAAACTTATCTTGGCTGTTGGGGCCGTTTACTTGCCGTAAACTTGCAAATTTATCGTGAAACTTCGTCACTGCAACGGATAAACAACATCCTAAAACTACCAGGCGTTCTTGGAGTAATGTTGCGAAAAACTGGGCACTCTCTGTGGCCACGATGTAAAAAGCTTTGCCATTGGCGCATTTCTTGAGCGCATTGTTGTTGAAAGAGCAAATGATGATCACTGTTAAAAAAAACCTCTTGTCAAACAAATACAAACACGCAAGATAATCCAAATTTTCCTGCAAAACAAAATCGTCCGTTTTACAAAGGCAAAACGGTGTATCTGTCGTTGCATAGGTTAACAGTCGTAATTTTCCGAAAAAGTTTGCAAAATTGCTGTCTTTTTTTAGTTAAAAACGTTCGCCAAATTGGTCCAAAACCGATCGCTTTCCAGCGAAATGCGCCCAGAAAATGCCTCCCAAATCGGCCGTTTTTACCGATCGTTTTTCAGCGAAATTTGCCCGGAAAATTTCCTCCAATTTCCCGCGAAATCGGCCGTTTTTTTCCGCGAATTTGTCTCGGAAAATCCCGCGAAATTTGACCCTTTTCCGCAACCTATCAGAAGCCCTGTAGTGCGGATGTAAGTACCACTAAGTTACATTTTTCTGGTGTATTTTAATCATGTAAAAATTTTACCGACAGAAAGCGTGAGCCATTCCCTCAGCATTTGAGTTTTAAGTAGGATTCGACAAAAAATACATTATACAGGAACATCCTTTACCTTGCCCCTAAAGCCAGCGACAAACTAGACGATTTTATACAATCATCCGGCGACTGGGAAAAATCACCCTCTGTGCACACTGCTACTAACGCGTGCTTTCACTAGCATTTCTGATCTCCGCTACGAGCCTCGAAGTCGTCGATATGTCTGACATGTCAAATATCATCTAAAATTTCCGAAGGTGATTTTGCAGCAGTCGATGAGCGTGTTAACAGCGAATTGCGACGAAATTCGCTTGCGATTTTCGCTAGCTATGAAAATCGCCGCAACAACGCATTGAATCGACTGGTGTGTGGCTGGCTTAATATCACTTATCTTCTACAACCTGCTCGAGAGATATAGAGGATATTACATGCCCGCGCGTGGATACGAATTTTATCTTCGAGAGTTCAACTCGATATCTCACGAGTGAGCGCAGCCAACTCGTGAGATATTGAGTTGAACACGAGAAGATAAAATTCATATCCACAAGCGGGCATGTAATATTGTGTTTATTATATAAACATACTAATGAGGACGTTTTGACAATTCTCCGAAGATTTCCGACCACTTTCCGAAGATTTCCGAAGATTTTCCAAAATTGTTCCGAAGGCCAGGTTAACGCTTCCGAACATTTTCCGAACATTATCCGAACATTATCCGAAGATTGCAGAAGAAGACCGAAGAAGATCCGAAGATGTTTCGATCATACATCGACAAATTTAAATGTAATTAAAGGGAGAAAAGAAAAATGTTATAAGAAAGGAATGATATCTTCACAGTGTGAGAGATAAAAATAGTATCTTCACTGCGCGTGATGAAGATATGATTTTTTAGTAAAAGGAAAAATCCTGGTATTTCACTGGTGTTTATGTAATAAAACTGAATATTATGTTTTTTCCCTGCAGATTTCAGAGGACGAAGAAAACGAAAAAGACAAAAACTAGGAGTTGTTCAATAATAAAAATCGTCTAGCCGAATAACAGTTCTTGTCGTATACAGACTTATTGTGAGTTCCCTGTTGTAATGCGCACCCTTTAACACTTCTGCAATGTATTATATGAAACGCTTGTCAATGCCGTAGAGACTAGACTGTTCGCAGGTCCTCGTTGCAATGTCTGATAGTAACGCGCACATTTAAACTCGACATTTTAAATTCTGTACTATGTTATATGAAAAGTTTATTAAATATGTCGCGTTGAAAACATATCACTTGGTGTATCCATCAATAAAGTGTTACTGGGCAAGAGAGGGTCACTAAAACGAGTGATTATTTCGTATATTCTCATCAACTTTCTCATGAACACGTATTGAAATTGTGAAGAGAAAACGGATATTGATCACTTTTGAAAAATTTTTAAACAGACAAATTTAGAAAAAGTACGGAAGATACATTATAAGAACCTATCACGCTTTATATCCGCGGGTTGTGAAAAATATTTGAAGGATAATAAACTCAATAGCCTCCATTTAACTTCAAAAATATGCCCGGATATTTGTCTTTAGACATTATCTGTTCCTCGAAGCTTACAAATTTCCTGTCACTTCACGGGACAGGTAATGTCCGCAGACAAATATGTGGGCATGTTTTCGCGCCAAAGGGAGGCTATTGGTTATGTGTGGCCACATTCACCACGCGTTAATGCTAATTCTTTGGTTGCACTGTCACGCAATAAAAAAATATTTCAAAAACTATTCAGTATATAAAGTCAAGAAATTTTGATGTTATAGGAGATAAATAAAGAAGACACTTCTCCAAGTGTTAGGTCTGAACGTTTTCCCAAACTTCAAATATTCGTCCAAATATTTTGCGCAAATTTACAGAGCCCAGTATGGAGGCGCCATGTTGCTATACCTCCATGGTACACCAACATGGCAGCCGGAAAATAGTGTAAACATCTGGAACTTACTTTGGCTATCTAGGCGACTGATTAACTGAACTGATCAAGCACACATATAAACAAGCACTTTTCCTAATACTTTAACTTCTAAAAAGGCTTAAAATCACGAGAGGAGTTATCTTTTTTGACAAACGCGTTCATCGCTTTATGTCACGCACCGCCATAACTCTGAAATTCAAAATGTGCCTGTTCAAAATGTGCGGACGAAGCAAGCTGTTGAGGTGAAAAGCTGTTAACAGATATAAATTTACCGCCTCTTGTGCCTGATGAGGATAACAGCTTTGGTGGCTCTTTAGTTTTGGTTTTTAGAAAGTGATGACGTCACGTGCATACCAAGATTAACAAAAACGCGAACTCATGCATAAAATTTGTTTTTTACTCGAAAAATGGCCAATTTTAATCGAGTATCGTTACTTGATAGAATAAACAAAATAATCTTTTCGGGGCCAGTAACTAACTCGATTGCGAGGGGCCTGATTCATTGGAAATTCAAGGCATGCTTGAACTAATAGAGAGGAATTTAGAGAATGCGCACAAGGACATTTCATCCCAGTCACCTGCGTTTTGTTCTTCCGCGCACAAAAGCCCTGGGCCGAAAATTGCACTTAAGAGTCATACAAATTTGCCACTCTAGAAATGGGAAGAAACCTGGGGCAGGTCTCATCTCGCAGTAGCTTGTGAGGCCGTTACTAGGCACAAAGCTATATTGTTTCCAGTAACGATCCCACAAGCCACTGCAAGATGAGGCTCGCTCCAGACTTCTGCTCGTTTCTAAAGCAGCGAATGGAAAATTTCGAGTGCCGTTCAAGCCAAGTTATTCTGTTTATCTAGATGATCGAAGGAGTTCTTTAATGCGCAAACATGTAACCAGCATAAAAAAATGTCCAAAAGAAGAAATGAAGGAAAATACTAACCCGAGATATTAGAAAGGCAAGACAACAAAGTGGCAAATGAGAAAAAACGAACAGCTAAAAAAGAATGCCATGGATATCATGATCTACTGTCGAAGAAATGTCGTTTGAGACCGAATCTAACACCAGACAATGAAGCAAAAGACAGCATCCCCTATTTTAAAGACCCGTTTTATTTCGAAGCAGGTGTCTGCTGAATTGCTCATTCGTCTTCATTGCAGCGTATGAGCACACAAGGTGCTATTCATTGTGAAGCAAGTTGAAACTGAAGGTAAGTGATTGAAACTGAGGAACAACATCGAAGAATAGATTGCGCGCATTTGGCCTGTGATTTATAAACCAAAATTCTGTCGATTTTTAAATCAAAATTCTATTTGGTCTGCTTTGTCTTCTTTTGAAGTCTAAATTGTTTTCGTTTAGAAAACCAGTCTTCGTACGAACGAAGGAAAGCCATTCTTTGAGTCGGTAAAGACGACTGTAATTCAAGCGAATTTTCGCAATTGTTACGCACTGTAAACTTCACTCATATTCCAGAAGAAAAACTCTATACAACTGGCAAGTAGATAAATCCGGCCCGACCATTAATTTTTATGACCTAATTGTTTTAAAGTAGCAGTATCACAAACGACAGGCTATACGTTTACGATCAACAAATTCGGAAAGGGCAGCAAAACACGAGCCTAAAATTAGACCTCCATAGCTCTAAATTAAACGATTAAGTTGCATATTTCAAAAGCTAGTACAATTCTGCGGCTTTCGCTTTTCTACTAACAAACAGTTTCATTTAATGTATGCGCTTGAATAATGACGAAAAGAATTGAAATAAAATTTCTTTGTCTCATTCAAAACAAGCAAAAGATCAACGATTTTTGATAAAAAGACGATGACAGAAGTATTAACGTTATTCAGGAATTAAAAGTTAAGCAAGGTTTAATCCCTCCCAGCCAGAAGTGCTTTCAAGTTACGATTTTAAGTTACCTGTAAAGGTTGGTCAAAATCAACACTGAAGAACAAATATAAATTACGGAGTCACTAATCGTTATTTATAAAACTAAATTCAAAGTTAATTAGCGCTCATTAATACAGCTAAGCCTAAACACGCTGCTTTAAAGATTCACATGTACGAGTAAGGCGTTTAATTTTCTCGAATATTAATTATATAGAGGTTGATTTTTGAGGTTATAGTCTGTGGTAACGAGTGTTACTTAATATCATGTTAATTGCACTCGTAAATTAAAATCGCATTATCGGAGAAAGAGTAACCTACAGATTATTGCCCGTTGTTTATTTTTAAGCCGTGGAATGTAGTTATTCAAACAAAGGAATTCTACCAATTAAACTTGTAAACAACTTTGCAAACAGTAATCTAAGCTCGCTTTCTAAACACAGAAACTAGTTCAACGGTTTAAATTACGAAATTCTTGCCGCGATTTAATAGATTGAAACTGTATTTTGGAACGACGTGATCACAAGAATCGTTAGCGGATTCAAGGATGATAGCGCAAACGAGTACAGTCGCTGGGGCATCGCTTGTTCCTAATTTATAGCGCAAATGTCATCAAAATCCCAATTGAAACAATCACAGAGACAAGCATGCATGCAATTCACAACGTAATATCAACGCTCAACTGCGCACTACATGTGGCGATTTACAACCACCGCAAGTTGTGGGAAGCAACTAACTGAACATCGATTAACCTCTATTTTCCTGTAGTGGTATACTCTACTCTACCTCACAATCTCTAGCGTTTTACTGTTACTAAAGAACGTAGCACAAGTCCTGGCATTAGGCTAACTGCAAGATGGAATTCAATCCATAAAGATCTTATCGATCGGTCTCACAATTATCCTAATGAAACAGGCACAAGACAACAGCGAGATATAGCTCATCATCACGCACACTATAAAAATTGCGGTACCTGGAGAGCGCCTTCCAATACAGTTCGACATCACCGAGTATCTTCGTCTTTAACTTCTTCTCTAAACATGCTTCAAAAGGATCTTTGTTTGTTCTAACCCCTTGCGGGCTTTGTTCTTATCACACAGCCTAGACGCGCACAGTATCAGCTTTGTTGCCGTTAAGACTGCAAAAGCGCAGTTATCAGACACGTAATCAATTGGCGTTTCCATAGCGATATAATGCGTGGCTTTTAAAGGCGGATTCCTATTGGTTGATTAATCTGCCGTGACACGCGCGCACGCTCGCATGCTTTCTTTTTGTCGGCTTTTTTCAATAGCTGCCAATTTGCACGCGCATTTTATCTTTGCTGCATTTGAAATACCGTGCGCTTTCATGATTGTAGAAGAGATAAGTAGTCTATAACCTGAAGGCTCGATCGAGAACACGGTACTACAAACTAACAATTTCATGGCTTATGTAACCCATTTGAGGTTTCAATTTTAAATAAAAGCTTGAGAAAACGTACCCTTAAGTGTCATGGGAATTTTAAACGTAATTTCTGTAGAAAATTGTTATCGTTTCAACCATCTTAAAAAAATATTTCTTAGACATTAAGGCGCTCTTTCAAATGAACAAGCGTCTCTCGTTTGCGGGGATACAATGGTTTTTAACGCAACATTTGTTGTAGTAACACTTTGGCAGTTTCTTATAATCACGGGCCTCGACAACCTGCAACAGTTTCACCCGAACGTTTTGGAGTTGCTACTTTGCGCGCAAAGTTTCCAGAAGTTTGTAATACTGCTTTGTTGTAAGTTGTCTGGCGTAACGTGCGTGAACACAAAAATTATCCTCCACGAAGCATACAGCTTTGAAACCAAAAATTAAACACCATCACAAGTCATTCGAGTAGACTGACTTATCTAGGATCACTTACGCCCTGTAATTAAAATATCACCCACTATGAACAACGAAAACACACCAATCTTTAAAAACACATGTTAGCGCGTCCGCTCCCGGATATGACATTAAGAAGCCTGCGACGATTTTTACTTTATCTTATTTTAAACTCATTACTGCCCAAAAATCTTACTAATATTTGATAATTATGCTGGCGGTTAATGAAGTTGTCTGCCTAAGGCGTCTTTAGTTATGTCTAGAGCTATATACTTTTTGCTCTATACTGAGCGCACGAAAAATCCTTGCTTGCAATGTGACCACATTTATGCAGACAATTACCGGTATAAATTCTGCAGATAAGGACAAAGCTTGAATGACAGAACAGATAAGTATAGAGCTTGAACAAACCAATTTTAATTAATTTTTTTTTTCACTCGGTCTACTTTAAGCTGGTTTACTAACTAAACAAATTAAAAGATCATGAAAAAGAATTCTCACACATCACTGTTATGAAATAAAATTAGATTCCTAATTAAAACAAGACGATAAAGTAAAATGCTTAAAAATTTTACCCGCATTAAATTTAAATACAGTAAATGATTAGTAAAAGAACAAGACATAGCCCTTTAAATACTGCAAAAAAATGGAATATCTTTTTATTATTTTTGAATAGGTAATGGTAAAAAGTAAAGTCTGCATACGAGCCAAGTGGCCCATCAGGCTGCAGCTTATCTCAGTTTCTGTAGCATGAAGCAATTAGGAATATTTCTATCCCCCCCTGGATGGGATGCTAGTCCATCACAGGGTTACCCCCAGCATCAAGGTGGCCAGTACCCATTTATACACCTGGGTGGAGAGAGGCACTGTGAGAGTAAAGTGTCTTGCCAAAGAACACAATGCAATGTCCCCAGCCAGGGCTCAAACCCAGATTGCTCGATCCAGAAACAAGGACACTAACCACGACACCACTGCGCCACATTATTCTTTTCTTTCTTTTTTCAATAATAATTGTTTAATCAACTTCATTTCATGCAATTTCTTTATAACTTTGATTTATTTTTGTTACTGTGTAATTATGTTTATTAGTAGCAATTGTAAATTGAAAGTCTTTGTTTCATTGCAGGCTATAGATGATTTAAATTTTAGTACCAGCTTTGCCTAACCTCCGAGCTACAATATGGTTGTCTGACACATGAGCTGGACTACAATTTAATGTAGACAGTACTTTTCACAAGTTTTCAAAAAGAAGTAAATGTGCCACTCCTCTATTTTGGCCATCTAAGAAGATTCGGTGAAAATTTAAGACAAACTAGGGTGCAAAGGAAACCAAATTTTTGGCTTGCTCTTTAGGCAAGCTCTAAGGGACAGACCATAACTTTTTTGAGTGGGGAGAGGGGGGGGGGGGGGGGGGAGAGGGTGGGAGCTGGGCAATTTCCAAAAAAGATTCCTGCACAACTACATTTAAGACAGCTGAAAAAACATTGTGCCACTGAAAAAAAAAAAAAAAAAAAAATGAGCAAGTGCTTTCTACTATCCAGGTCCTGTGTTTGACTTTAAAAAACTCTTGCACAAGCTATTGCCCTCCCCCCCTCCTTCCCCATCCCGAAAAAAAAAAAATTAATGCACAATCTAAAGACGAGAAGAAAATATTCATGCTCCAGAATATTCCCCAACCCCCACCTCCCCTCCTCCACAAAATAATGGTCCATCCCTGACTATGATGTATATACTAGTGCATCAGAGCCATTCTTACAAGCCCTAGAAAATTTCATGTCTTTCAGTACTTCTGTTATTTGAATGTGCTCAAAACGTTTCCCAAGGCACTTCATGCAAGTGAAGGAATCTACTAGTCCTAAGCTATCAGACACGATTTTCTTTGCATGCTGCAAACTCGCATAGCTATCACAGTTTACAAAGTTAAGCCTGCTTCTATGCATTTGAATTTCACTTGAAAAAACCTATTGCGGTCCATACTAAGCCACGATAATTATTCTGAAAAACAAAAATAAAACAAAATGCAACGTGCACAGAGAAATAATTCATAATCTAAGGAAATGTGACTGACTGCTCAAGGTTAACTGGCCAGTGAAATATTTCCAAGATTAAGAGAGATGTAGCGTGTATTTGAGTCTTGTGGCAGCGCACGATCTTATTAAACCACAGCTTTTCAGCATGGTTATCCCAGCATTTAATTCACTGGTGCCAACCATTCAAAATATACACAATGACAGAGAGAGGCACAGTGAGAGCACAGAGCCTTGCACAAGAACACAACAAAGAAACCAGCTTGCTTTCTAGGGATGTTGCGGAGCCCATGTTCAAACACAGACTGCTTGAACCAGTGTTCAGCACACTAAGCCATTAGACTACCAGGCATGCATCAAATCTAAAGTTAGTTTAAAACTATTGCAGTTGTAAAGAAAATGACCCCTAAAGTAAAAAAAATAAATAAATAAATTCCTTCAACTTACAGAGTTAAACTTTCTATATCCGGTCATTGATCATTCCATGTTAATGAGAGGAAGTTGGACACTAACAATGTGCTTAAATCAAGAGACTCTGAAGAAGTGGTATATAAACCAGCTTATACAAGGCTTCTCTCAGGGAGGTTCAATCACATTTTACTAACTTATTGTAATGGTAAGAAAGGTAAAGTCTGCATACAAGCCAAGTAACCCATCAGGCCAGAGCTTAAGCTGGTTTCTATAGCATGAAATGACTAGGAATTCCCCCCTTGGATGAGATGCTAGTCCATCGAAGGGCTAACCCCAGCATCAAATTCCCCATTATCCATTTGTACACCTGGGTGGAAAGAGGCACTGTGAGAGTAAAGTGTCTTGCCCAAGAACACAACACAAAGTACCCAGCCGGGGTTCGAACCCAGACCATTAGACCACCCGGCCTCAAAACTAAAGTTAGTTTTAAATTATGGAAGTTGTATGGAAGTTGTAAAGAAAATGACTTACTGAAATTAAAAAAAATAAACTCCCTCAGCTTGTAGAGTCGAACTTACTACATCTTAAGTTACCTGTACAATGGGCAAGCTGGAATTCAAGTTTCTTTTTCCAACCCTGTAACTTATTATATCTCCTTAAAATTCCCTGAGCAAACATTTCACTATTATTTGAGGTACTCACACTTTTGTTACAATTACAGTGGAGTCCATTCAGTCCATTCCAGTTTCCATGCCTGTACCAAACTTTGAGATGACAGTTCTTCAGTTAAGTGGATTACAAAATAAACTGACTTTCATTTCTGAAAAAAAAAAAAATCAAAATTTAACGTACAGTTAAACCCATTCAAAACACTTTGAAAGGTGGGGGAGAGTGTAATCTCATATGTTGGTTCATACTCATCTGATGTTTTACACTTATGACTTAACTCACTTTATGTGTAAATCATACTCTACAGAACACCAGCTTATTATACTTTTATGTGTCTCTGACTTCTAATATGAAGTATAGCTTTTCGAGTAAATCATAAGCCACGCTCCTCCACTTTGACGGTAAGGTGAGAAGTGAAACGACATCGAGCCGGTGTCCGGTCAGGGATCTAGCACCAGAACAATAAATGAAGTAAAATCTTTCATTTGTTCAGACAGTTATCTTCTTAACATTATGAATATAATGATGAATAAAACACAAGATGTCGTGCAACACATTTCATTATAAGTACTGAATAGCTGGGGACACATGAGAGAAACAGTATCGAGACATTATCCACGGAGCACAGAGATAATCTGGTATAAGAGCTGCAAAATAATGAGATGGACATTCAATTTGGATCTATTTTGGTTTTAACTACGGTCGAACCTCTACTAACGGTCACTTCATATTTTCGAGCCAGTTGAGAGTTTCGCCTTTTCGTCTTCCAACACTCTGGCTCTCCACAGTGGCCAGAAAAATTTGTTCGCAGGGTGGCCTTTGTAGAGAGATTCGCCTGTGGCACATTTTAATGTGTAACCCTTCATTGTTTCTTTTTTCCGGTCTTTTTTTAAAGTGATCAGAGTTACTAGACAGTATCATTTACAAGGTAATACGCCTTCAGCCTCCTCTGTCCCAACTCAGGTCAAAAGACAGACAGAGGGCATAATTCAGTCGAACCTCTACTATCGGTCACCTCCCCACAATATCCACCTCTCTGCTACAGATACCTATTTTCGTACTAGTCGAGAGATCTGTGATGATTTTAGCCTTATAACAATGGCCATCTCTCCACAATGGCCAGTAAACTCTATCCCCACGGTGGCCGTTGTAGGGGAGTTCGACTGTAGAGTACATGCAATTACAAAAGGTTTTAAAGGGACTTGAAAAAGAAGGTTATCTCTGACTCCAAGTGCGTTCTCCTCTATTCCTCAAACAGGACCCAGGCCTTCGAAGCTAAACTTTCCTTTGGAGCTTAGTTTTTTGGGCAGGACGCTTGGCGGATCGTAGCTTAGTTGAATTCCAAGCTGCAACCCCGTGCTAGGAGTAATAAAATATCCCGCCGGCAAAACACAACGGCCACGAGATCGAGAACTCGGTATTACGAAAAAAGACTTTTACAACTTGAGGAACACTGTACGGTTATGTAGAGGGCTAAAAAAAAACAAACAAACAAACAAACAAACAAAAAACACGAGAGGCAATTTCTCAAGTCTTCAGCTGAACATAATTCTGACAACCGATGGTCTGAATATAAATCTAGATAAATACGAGATTCCAAAGTAAATTCAATTTAATGCTGGCGTTATCTCAGGAGTTGCTGATGTGATATTATTAAAACAGAGTTTACAACTTGTCTGTCCGCTTTGTTTGCTTTGTTTTGTCACGCGAGGATAAATGTGTGCCTGATATCCATAGACACATTCGCTTTCTCGTGAAATCTGGGCGAAAATTGACCACTATCTAATGTATAGCGAGTTGTCTGGCACGAATGTCCGAAAAAAAATTGGTTAGCGAGTTCTTTTTAATCTTTTTTTTTTGAACAGCGTTTAGGCGTATTTAAACTGTCGGTTTGTTCTGTAATTTTCTTAAGGAGCTGACCGCACATAAGTTCATTTGATCTGATCTAACGTCTCCACCTCTTTGCACAGGACTTCGATTTCCATTGGTTAAAAAGCGGGAAGCCACAAACAAAGTCAACAAAATCTCACCAAGTGCCAACCGCATATCGATCTTAGGTAATGTTCATAGTAGCTATGCGTTCATGCTGATATCGAAGATGTCACGGCTTTTTAAATTCTGCACAGTAAATGTTTTAAGGCTCGTTTGAAATCTGTCATTCGTATAGCGTAAATCCAAGGATTTAACGTAGAAGAAGTGTACGACAGAGCTGCCGCCCAAAACCACGCGATGTTAAGCCTGAATCTGTGACAACGGCCTTCTACGGCAATTACAACAAAGTTTATGACAAGGGTTGGCAAGAAGAGAGCAACAAAAAAGCTTGTTATGATTGCAAACGTCACAGCTGCTTTCCTGTTTTTCAACCCCTCGGTCACTTGAGCTGAGCGGTGAAATGCGGGCTGCTGTTTCCACCGAGAGTTTTGCGCTCTCGCAATCGCGTAAATGCGAAAATAACAAAATAAAACTACTCCGAGAGGAAGGAGAAAAGTCACAAAAGAACCAATTATCCACAGTTTCGGCAGGTCGCTGTATGGAATATAAAAACCGATGGTTGAGAATAAAAAAGCGAAGATCCACATGGAAGTGATTGCTTTAAGAAATCGCTTTGTGGTTACTTCCGATGGGTATCGTAGAGGTCGAATTATAGCGACATAACGGTCAACTGCGACAAAACATAGGTTGAAAGTCGTAACAGTCGTAGTTAACAACCAAACAAAAGTTTCAGCGTCCTTTAATTCTTGTATTTCTTGCAGAGAAACAAAGCCACTCAAAGCCACGTACAACGAGTTAGCAGACAGACCCACAAAGAGATCGGCGCCGGCTAAGGAACCAACAAAATAGTTAGAGACCGTCTGGAGAGAAGGTGTTTTGTACAACGCTAGAAGAATAATCGAGTTACCAACTATTGTTGAAATGCCAGAAACGCCATTGAACGAGGCTAAAACAATAGAAGACGCCGCGTTTAACTTTGGCGAGCAGTTTTCGTCTTCCATTTGAGACGGGTGCGTGTTTTTCGCCTCAATTGGTGAACAAAAACTAATTTTCCCTGCCTTTGTAATTTAATAAATAACACAATTCCGTGTGGTGCACCTGTGATCACAATTGACACAAAAACGAATGGATCACGATTAATTAAAATCTGTGGCAATAGGCTCGAAAACTGTTTTTTCCAAAACTTGCTTCTGTTTTGGTAAACCCCTTCAATGAAGACATTCTTTTAATTGGCAGCGTTACGTGGCAACAAGTTCAAATTTACACGGATAAAATTCACATCCAGCTGAGAACTTGAATGCAAAGACGTGTACAAATCATCGACTAATTCATCCTTCAGCCTCCATGCGGTTTATTTAGATGATTTGTTTTGGAGTCGAGTTAGAATTATATTAAATTTTTTTCTAAAATTAGGCATTGTTTGCCGTTCTTAAAATTTAATTTTCAAACTGTTTTGTTAGCATAGCTGACAAGCGTCTAAATGTCTGTAAAGGAGAAAGGCTAATTTCCCACAAAATTGACGTGATTTCTTTAGTCGAACTGTAACTAAAAAAATCGTATACACCAAT
This sequence comes from Orbicella faveolata, assembly GCF_042242905.1. Lineage (NCBI taxonomy): Eukaryota > Metazoa > Cnidaria > Anthozoa > Scleractinia > Merulinidae > Orbicella > Orbicella faveolata. The sequence continues at coordinate 14,098,489 of NW_028301553.1, forward strand.
AACAAATTTTGCACCTGTTTTAACAAATAATTAGTTCGTTCGGTTTCTGATTGGACGCTCTTTATGTGCTTATTATTTATTTATTTATTTATGTATATCTATCTATCTATCTATCTATTTATTTATTTATTTATTTATTCATTTATTTATTTATCTATTTATTTATATCCTTCAGTATTAAAAACCGATCATTGGATAATGAAACTCAAGAGTTTTCATTGGCTTAGCCTTCATGATATGTGAGCCATTATACCATGCTCTAAAAATATGGTAGGCATACGCGTAACTTTTTTGGAACGTTTTTAACTTAGTAAAATATTGATATTTTCCAAGTTGTCGTGGTGGGTCGATTCCCTCCTTCACTCCTTCACTTCCTGTTAGACATTTTGAGCCCCGGGGGGGGGGGGGGTACACCCATATGAGAAGGTCAGGGATGCTCGTATGAAAATTTGAATTTAACTCCTAAAGAACACTAATGTGGGAGTTGCTCGAGCTTCATTAGACCCCAAAAAGATACCACTTAGAACGGAAGAGGCTCGATTACTAGCGACTGTTCAAGAAAAGATCCCGCGCGCACTTGTAGACTCAACTCGTGTACTTGAGAGATCAGCGGAGAACAAATGAGAGCGTTTCTTTTATTATCATCATTGTTATCATCATCATCATCATTATTATTATTATTTCTTCGAGTGCACCCTGAAGGATACTTTGACAGCTAAGAATGGGAACGTTTCGTCCTCAACACCCTAAGTGAGACCAGAATCTTTGATTTGTACCCGAGACGACGAGCATCCCCGAACCTATTCATATAGGAGTCTTCCCCCCCCCCCCCCCCAACCAGGTTTTGAACAATGTACTGTCTTACACTGTCAAGTCAGCTATTCTTTGACTTTCTGGCGCAAGTACTCAATATCTTACCGCAGAAATGATCTAAATTGAATAGATTTTCGCACGAATGTTTTTATATATAGAAGCTAATTATTATATAAATAGCTCATTTCCTGAAGGTGTCCGTTTATACAGGTTTAACCGCACATCATTGCCGAAAAACTGAGATCACGAAATCGTAAAAATAGATGAGCTGAAATTGAATTTAATTGAAAATCACAAAATTGATGGGCTGTACGAATTTTCGAATTATGATTCATGCCGTGATAAGATAAGATAAGAACTTTATTAACGTGTCGAGGTCGCTAGTGTTACGATATTATGCAAATTTCTGTAGCTGTAATTGTCAGCGGACTTTCTGCGGTACATATAAATTATGTATTTTGAATCGTTAGTTTAGTCTTCTACCGTTAGCTGTGTGAATAAAGCTTCGAAACATGGTGTCAGGAGTGGGATGTAGTCTTCATGTCGGTGATCCTCCATGTTCACATGGACTTCTCCTCTCCGTGACTGCCTCAACAACTCCTGTGGAATCTCTCCTCGCTTGACAGAATTCAGGAATGCCCCATTCGCGGGATCTTAAAAAGATCTTAAAGGACCATCATCGACAGAAAAACCATTGGACCAGAACTTCAAAACAACTTCTTTTGTTTGCTGTTGACTGTTGCTTTGTCTGTTTGATATTGTTTCTGGAAGAGGTTGTGAACTTTCAGCCTCTGTGTCTCCAAGGCGATATCCTGCACCCTTAAAAGCTGGCTGATGGCGTGCCAATGGTCCAGCGATATCTTCATTGCCAACAACTTCATCGTTCTTAGTCTCTTCGCGGAACATTTCTGCTTCGTGCTCGCTCACCAGCAAGTGGTTTATTTCTTGAACGTCTTGCTCGACTTCCAGTCCCTCTTCAAAGGCAGATCTTGCGAACAGGACATGTTCTCTCTGATCTTGGGTTGCCTCTGTCAACTTGGGGTAGTGCCGACTCAAGGTGTCTGCGAGATGCAGCTCACTTCCTTTCTTGTATCGCACGTCCAGATCATAACGTTGCAGCCTCAAGATCATCCTCTGTAATCTCTTAGGAGCAGAGACCAGCGGCTTGGCAAGAATCGTTTCTAGGGGCTTATGGTCTGACTCGACAATTACCATACGTATACTGATGAAACCTCTCTGTTGAGAACACAATTGCAAGGAGCTCTTTTTTTATTTGGACGTAGTTCCTCTCAGCTGCAGTCAGGGCTCTGCTTGCGTATGCCAGCGGCCTTCCATTTTGAAGTAATGCGGCTCCCAGGCCCCCTTCGCTTGCGTCACACTGAATGACTAGGTCCTTCTCTCGCTCATAGTACTTGAGCAGTGGTGGGGCTGTCACCGTCTCTTTGATCCTGCTGAATGCTCTATCATGGATCTCGTCCCATAAAAATTCTGTTCCCTTCTTGGTGAGCTGTCTGAGAGGCTGTGAGACCTCGGATAATCTCGGCAGGAACTTTGCTAGGTAACCCACGGTGCCCATAATCCGCTGAACACCAGTTACATCAGTCGGCTTCTCCATCCGTAGTACTGCTTCAACCTTGGACGGGTCTGCCTTTATTCCCTCTGAGGTCAGGAGATGTCCGATGTAGGGTACCTCTGTTTGCTTAAAAGCGACTTTTTGCTTGTTTAGCTTAATGTTACGTTCTTGGCATCGCCTCAACAGCTTCTTAATTTTGAGGTCATGATCTGCTATCGCATCCTTCATAGTGTCTCCAGTGCCTGCTACAAGGATGTCATCAGCTATTGCATATACTCCGTCAAGGCCTTCAACAGCTTCATGTAAACGGAGCTGAAACATTTCACTAGCGGGTGAAATCCCGAGGGGCATACGATTCCATTTGTATCTGCCAAAGGATGTGGCGAAGGTCGTAAGCAGTGAACTCTCTTCTGTAAACTTTATTTGTCAATAACCATCCTTGCAGTCGACTTTAGTAAAGATTTTGGCCTTGCCCAACTCCGGCAGTATGTCTTCAATGACTGGCATAGGGAAATGGCATCTCTTCAACGCTTTGTTCAAGGGCTTAGGGTCCAGGCAAAGGCAAAGGTTACCGTTAGCCTTCCTTGCGATCACCACGGAATTTACCCATTCAGTCGGCCTCTCAACTTTCTCGATAACACCTCTAGCTTCCAGATCGTCAAGATACTCTTTAAGCGGAGTTCTTAAAGCTTCAGGCACTCTTCTTAACGGTTGTTGGACAGGTTTAACCGTTTCGTCAACTTCAAGTCGCAATGGAGTTCCCAGATTGCCAAGGCGATCAAAAACATCTTCGCACTGGGAGCACACGTGTTCCAGGGTAAGTCCTTCGAACTGTCGGCTACTTGTCAGATTCACATCCACATTTGCTGTAGAAGCGCACTCTGCAGGTTCGGAACACGGCTTGATCTTATCATTTCTGATTGTAATTAACTGAATTTGCTGGGCGGTTTTACTCCCGATCAGATTGACACAGTGTTCATCCTCTACAATGGTAAAGTTAACTTTGTACTTCCTTTTATCCCTGGAATTCGTCAGTTGAACCTTGCACTTTCCAAGCGGCCTGAGCGTAGAGGCGTTGTACATTTTTAGGAGTTGATTAGTGGGCGTGATCCTATTAGCGTACTTCGTTCCTTTGATGGAGCTTAGCTTGAGTACATCACACGTTGCTCCGGTGTCGATTTGGAAATTAACTTCGGGTCCTCCCTTTAATTTCATAACCGCAGTGATCTTTGATGGGATGTTGCTCTGTATCGCGTGCACCGAGTCGACTTCTGGAGTTAATTGAATCGTAAACAGTGATTCACCAGATTCACTGGAAGAGACTGAGACTGTGTTGACCGGTTTTTTCCTTCGTCCACGCTGCTTACACACTCTAGCGAAGTGATTACTCTTTCCGCACTTTCCGCAAGTCTTTCCATAGGCCGGATATTTTTCCCTCTTGAGCACGTGATTTCCTCCACAGTACTTGCATTTTTTGGCACCCTTTGAATCTCTTGGATCTTCCGGTAATCTTGGTTTTCTTTCGTTGCGATGTTTCAAAGCGTGTATTTCATTCGGATCCGTAGCTGTGGCGAGATCCTTTAAATGCTGTGCAGTTGTTTCTCCGCAGATGTCGATTGCTTTTTCTAGAGTGAGTTGTCTTTCTTGCAACAGCTTCTTTCTCAAGGCAGGCTCTCTAACGCCAAACACTATTCTATCACGTATAAGTGAATCATGTAAACACTGACAAAAATTACACGATTTCGCAAGTGTTCTAAGTGCCGATACATAGTGATCGATACTTTCATCTTCTTTCTGTGATCTGGAGTTAAATAAATACCGCTCGAAGGTCTCATTGGTTTGTCCGATGCAATATTCCTCGAATTTTTGAACTACAGAGTCGAGTACTTTCGAACTTTCGGGCGGGTTGAATGTCATACCTTCATAAATTTCAAGAGCTTCTTCGCCGATCGCAGAAAGAAAAGTTGCAGTCTTATATTCTTCGTCGAACTGCTGGAGCCTCACAACTACGGCGTAATTATCCCAGGCTCTTTTAATTTTTTCCAGTTAGCGGCAACGTTGTCAAGATTTAACGGTTTCGGCATTGGTATTCCACTCGGCAAAGAAGAGATTTGCTGCATTTGTGCACTTCCAACGGACGCTGTATTAGTTGTATTTGTCGCCGTAGTTCCCTCGTCGCCTGACATCTTGCAGTTATGCGGCGATTTTTTATCCTGAGACCAAGGAGTACGGTTTCAATCACGTGACAACAAGTCCCTACCACCATCAGTCCAATGGTAAAGCTGAGTCTGCTGTCAAGGAAGCAAAGAAGATCCTCAAGAAAACTGCAGCGTCCAAAAGTGACCCTTACCTGGCGCTGTTGGCTCATCGTAACACCCCACAGGAAGGATTTGGTACCAGCCCTGCCCAGCGTCTGTTAAGCAGGAGGACAAAAACAAACCTCCCTACTTCTAGCAACTTGCTGAAACCTAGCGTGGCTGAAGACACTCTAGAGAAAGACAAGCTGAGAAAGTTGAAGCAGAAGTTCTATTATGACAGATCAGCAAACGACCTACGGGACCTTCAGAAAGATGACGTTGTTCGGATGCAACCCTTTCGGCTGAACGAGAAAACATGGAGGAAAGCGAAAGTGCTGAAGCCACTGGGCAGAAGATCGTATGTAGTGGAGTCAAATGGTCAGCTCTATATCAGGAATCGGAGACACCTGAAACGTTCTGCAGAGGCTGATAGTGTTCCAGCTGAGGAATGGTCAACGCCTTCAAACCACCATGACTCTAAAGTTAAGGATCACCTCGCCAAGGAACAGCCAACGCTGAAGCCAGTGGCAACGACGAAAGTTAATCAGTCCACGACCACCACTGAGTCAAATAAGGATCAGCCCTTATCGGCCACTTCAGTAGACCAAGATCGAACCATCAAAGATCAGCCCTTGAGACAACAAGTGTCACCTACGGGGTGTGAAAGCCAAGTCCGTACAAGAAGTGGGAGACTGGTCAAACCGCCTAGTCGTTTTACAGATCTTGTAACTCTTAAGGTCTAACGAGTGACATTTTAAGAACTGTTAGCGTATAGAAGAACTGATTTTTTTTTTCTGTTTTTACCCTTTTTTTTTTTTTCTTTTGAGGGAAGGATGTTACGATATTATGCAAATTTCTGTAGCTGTAATTGTCAGCGGACTTTCTGCCGTACATATAAATTATGTATTTTGAATCGTTAGTTAAGTCTTCTACCGTTACCTGTGTGAATAAAGCTTCGAAACAGCTAGCATACAATGTATACTAATTGGGGAAAATAAACAGACAAGAGAATTGAGGAGAATTTGAACGACGCGTTTCGCTACTATTTATACAGTATTGTAAATAAATACTTCAAAGATGAATATGGACAAGGCGAAATGATTTGAACAAAATAGTTGATAAATAGGAAAAAGAAACATTACACAAGAATCACTGGGAGATCAGCGGTCACTAATATCGCCTTGGAAAGGGAAGAAAACAAAAGAAGAAAAAAGAAGTTATTACAACACGGGGTATTGGTATTTGGTAACCCATTCGAGCAGGAACCCCGCCGAACAGGGCTTAACTTTATTGAGCGGAAAGGACGCGGTGCTGTCTTTGTGATATTATAATTGCCTGGGAAAATAAAGAACGAAAAACAGGAATGAAGATGAGAACCCGATTATACTTGCTTTGCTGATCAGACAAGAAGCCGTACTTTCTTCATAATTGTCAATAACTTTTCAACGGCGTTATATCTCCTTGTGTACTCTCTTACCGTTGCGTTTTGCCAGTGGGCTTAAACTTTAACTTAATCTTCGGATTAAAACCTCAAGTGGCATCAAAATTGTCACTGTTTACAGACAATCCATTTTCCAAGTTGAGTGGCTCATGGCCAGTTTGATTATTTTTTCTTTTCTATGTTTTGGGGACGCTTCCAGTAAAACAGTTATTCCACTCGCGCTTGTTGGATATCAGATGATTATGGCCAACACGCGCTCGTGTAGTAATTTGTTAATTATTTATCTATTTTCGATAACGTTTCCTGCTTATTTTTTATGCAGAGTGAAAAACACTGCGCTTCACTAGAAAAGCATGACTCGTGAAAAAAGTACAATATTTTAATCATTTGTTCTCTTTCTCAGTTCTAAAAGCCCTTTAATCAATCATTTGCCTTTCAAGCAAGCAAAATTCAGGACGCATAGTTATCAAAAAATCCCTTACACTTTCGCATATTTCGGGAGTCTTTAATTTAAGATTTATAAAAGGAAAGAATCGATTAAATAAAGACCACGTGGTTCACTTATTGCTATCGCGAAATTTTCCCTCCCGAAAAATATTAACCGGCTCTGTCTCGCAATCACCGATTCCAGTGTAGAATTAGTGTACAAAACGCGTTTCTGTGGAACACTGTGTTCGGTATCACAGCTTTCCACTCAGGTCTACTGTTTCATCGCCCTACAGTTACCTTCCCTGTGGTGTCGGCACTTCAGTACACAGGCCTTCCAATCGAATGAAGCACATCGGCCCAGGTCTAATTAACATAGATGCATGCCTTAGCTAGTGCCCTTTAAGTTGGAAGAGATGTGAGAGTACTGGTACAAGAGAAGTGAAAGGGTCGAGATTTCAGATTTAGATAACAAGTTGCAAGATTTGCAGTGGTTACTCCACATCAGGTAGACTCTTTACCAAGCCTGGCCTAAAACTCTCATACGTCCTCATCGACTCCCTTCGACTTTGCCACGCTCTTCACGCTCTATCACGCGCCCTCATCGACTCCCTTCGACTCGATCACACTCCTCACGCTCTATAACGCTTTACCACGCGCCCTCATCGACTCCCTTTGACTCGATCACACTCTTCGCGCGATCACACTCTTCACGCTCTACAACGCTTTACCACGCGTCCTCATGGACTCCCTTTGACTCGATCACACTCTTCGCGCTCTATCACGCTCCCTCACCGACTCCCTTCGTTCAGACAAATAGAAAATTGGTGCGAACGTGATGAATTGAAGACAGGAGTCAAGAATCGCAGAGCAGTTTCGCTGACACGAGCTTATTTCTTAAAAGCAAGGCCAAAAAGACAAAAATTCCCGAGCCAGAATTTTCATCACCACTATGTTCTAGGCCCAGTCTCTCTCTTTATTTACTTTTCTGTTAGTCGATCACTTACTATGTAAGGTTTTGTTAACTAGACAAATAATTTGTTTATATACATGTAGAATAAATTTCATTAGTTCAAATTTAGAATTAATTTAAAGGTAAGTCTTTTAACTAGTTAGGTTTAAGCGTTCTTAAATTTAAATTAGATTTTATTATTGTAAATGTAGAGTTAAGTGTAACCTTAAACTTCCTAGCATAGTTTTTATTGCTTTAGGAGCACCCAACGGCCCTTTCCCTCCATGAGACAAGCCTGCATGGAATTGTGGTAGTTGTATTCATCAAGTCAATTCCAGTCCAGGTTTTGCAGGTCCAAGATGGCGGACGACTTCAGAGGGGATGAAAAGTCGCTTTGAACGGACGAAGTAGTGGCATTACATGTTCCGAATGCTTCAATAATGCAAGGAGAAACGCTTGGGTTAATTATCTTTTCCCAAATGAGCCTGCATTGAGAGAGAAGTGGACAGCTCTTTCATTTTATCGACTTTTAAATTTTAAATGTTGTTATTTATCCATAGAAATCATTTTTAGATGCCATTCTGTTTTATAAATAAACTCATAGTATAGTTCATGATTGTTGTCGCTGCTTTAGAAATATATTGTCAAAGATTAAGGATTAAGGACTTAAGTTATGAAGATCAACTGAGAGCAACTTGAGAAGGTAAATTTGAAAAAGGTGCCGTGAACTTCAAATGAATATCAATAACTCGCTAATCTTACACTCATGAATATGATACAGTTGTAACATTGCTACTACGAATGGTGAGAAAAACGCCATTCTCTGACAAGAGACAACTCGGTCTATTGAAAATAATCTAAATCTTGGGACGGAAAATTAAGGACAGAGAAAGCAAATCACATTGTAACAGTGTCTATTATTTCTAATAACCACCGACTTGAATAAAAGTTAAGTTTACTTGTGAAAATCAATGCATTTCGTTTAGGAATCGCATATAGATAATGACGGGGAAAATTGGCAGGAAAAAAGGAGAAACGGGGGGGGGGTGAAGGAACAGCAACAGGGGGAGGAAAAAAGTTGGGAGAAAGAAAGGAGGAAAGGATGGAGGAAGTAGAGGAAAGGGTGGAGGAAGTAGAGGAAGAGGTGATGCTGGAGGGATAGGAGAAAGGGACAGGACTCCGGATCGAGCGATCTGGGTTCGAGCCCTTGCTGGGGACATTGTGTTGGGTTCTTAGGCGGGACACTTTACTCGCACAGTGTCTCTCTCCACCCCGGTGTACAGTACAAATGGGTACCGGCGAATTTAACGTTAAGGGATAACCCTGCGATGGACTAGCATCCCATCCATGGGGAGTAGAAATACTCTTAGTTGCTTCATACTACAGAAACCAGAGATAGGTGCCCGCCAAAGGTGCCCGCCTGATGGGCCACTTAGCTCAAATGCAGACTTTACCGTCTTATACTTTGAGACAACAGGCTGTTTGTATTTTAGATGAATTTAGAGGAAGGCATCTATTCAGCTATTTATTTTTCTATTAGAGAGAGTCAAGGAGAATTATTTAAGTGCAGCGCGAACTAATTTAAAATCACTTTTTCCTACATTTTCCTGCACGTGAACATCAGTCGCTGACAGATGCATTTATCGGGGTCAGCTTTTTTATATAAGGAAGATATGAAGTAAGAAGGACATTATACTTTGCCCCTGGACGTTTTTAAACGCATTGACCTGACGAAATCTGACTCATTTTCTCAAAAGGAAAGCAGTGCAGTAGTTTCATACGTTTGCCATCGACCTCCGTCACGCTCTTTTGCACATTCGTGACACCGTAGTTTTTGAATACTAATTAGCCAACATTTGTTGACAAATATTGAGCCTAACTTTCAAAGCCTAAACTACAGAAAATCTACCATAAACAAAGAAATAGCAGCGTCGCAAACGTCCGCTCGTTCGCAAGAATGAAACACTCTATTGGATCACTGGATTATACAATTCAATTCAAACTATTTTCTCTGCTTATCTCACTCGTTCTAGAACTTCCGTTGTCAAAATCAAATTTTAACTTTTCTTCCCCTATACGTAAGCGTGGGCAAATCTTAACTTCTTCGACTTCTTCTTCTTCTAAGCGAAGGAAACTGAAAATAGATTTTGAATTCCCCAAAAAGCTGGCAGAATTAGTGCGTAATTCTAAAGCGAATAGGAATAAATAGAAGGCGACTAGTTCGTTACGGTCAATGCATTGTTAGAAGAAGAATCGCGAGATCGCAGCATTGCGTTACATATTCAAAACTCACTTTCAATCGTCAGCGAATCATTGCTCCGCCGATATTCAGTCAAAAGGTACATACCAAATCATTAATGATACTTATATTGTATAACGAACGGTGTTTGAATTGTTGTTATCCACAGTGATCAGAAAAAGAGCTTTAATCATCAAGTGTAGAGGTTTCAAAAAGTGGTTGTTATGAAGTCGCGTCGCCACGTTTCTCGGAAAAAAACACAGAATCTTTTGGCCCTTAAGACAATGTTGTGGGACCCAACCTCCGCTCAAACGCGCTTCGAACGCCTTGCAAAAAAGTTCCTTGACCGTCATGAGAATCCTCGAATCTTATCCTTGTTGAAGATCCTTACTTCTGCGTCCGTGCCTTCTTTGGCAAATTTGAAGCAAACTGAACACCTTGAAAAGGAAACGAAAAACCCTACAAGCTGAATTCACAATACAATTTAATAGAACGACCTGTTATTTACAAAGATAAACCGTATAACAAATGAGTCCTATTCGCGAAATTTGCCAAAGCAAGGATTAAAGTGAGCAACAATTTTAGAGGGGAAAAACACTGGCCAAGAAATGATGTCTTGCGATTTTAAACAAGTTTTCTAGAGCCAACCACACTTTTCCTGAATAAGTTTCCAAAAAGCTTAATTATGTATATATTTCAAGGGAAATAGGTTACGCCGATGTTAAATCAAAAAGCTGAAAGAATGAAACCTTTCCAAATGTCAATATGAAACATTTCAAAGCCAAACATGGCTTCAAGCGACTTTCAGTGTCGAAAAAAATTCTTGTCAAAAAGAACTATATTCATAGGAAATCATCGATAGGTTTATTTCTTTAATCAGGAATTATAAACTATTTGGCGTGTTTTACAGAATAAATGGGAGCGGCAGAAAATGGCCATGCTTGAAGGGACAAAAAATAACTGATCATTGATGAGTTCGTATGCTATTACAATAGATATATTTTCGAATCTTTTACACTGGAATGCCGCGATTTTTTGACACAATTGATGTAGTGACTGATGACGGTTTTCTAATGTCAAAAGACCAACAGCTTCACACAACCAAAATAAGCCCATCTTAGCTGTACAAAATATACCCTAAAACTAAATACAAGCACAGCAAGCGCCGAGTAAAAGTCGTGCGCTGAACTGATTTTATTCACAAGCCTGGTTGCGGGAAAAGAACATTATATGGGATCATAATATTGTTACAACATGTTGAAGAAACGCTCTTTGACACTTTTCTGTTACAAAATAACACACAGCAATTTTAATGATTCTATGACAAGTGATAGATTAAATACATATATTACTTCGAAACATATGAGACACTTAAAGTGCAATTTGGGAAATTTAACTTTCGGCACGTTTCAATAAAGCCCCACAAAAGCCAAAATAGAGAGCATAGTAAAACTACATTACAGAGCGCAGTTATCCACAGAAAAAAATAACTAATATAATTCAAAAATGTTTACAAGGGCAACAAAATTAGTTGAAAAGAATCTAGTCGTTTTGAAAATGAATGAAAATATGGAACGAAACCACCGGAGCGAAAATGAAGGAAAAGATCCATTTCAGTACGCGTCGATTTGCGTCACCGGATCGCCTCTCAATTTGCCGCATTCTGGCTTCAAATGCTCAACAAATCCAAACATCGTGTTGACGGGATTTAACTTGTCCGTGATGCATAAGCTCCTCGTGTTCATATCATTTCATTGCTTGAATTTCCATGCATTTTTTTTCTCCTCGCTGATTCGTCATTCTGAAATAAATAAACAATCAAATATGTAAATTATAAACATTGACAGTCTATGAAATCGGATTCCCGACACAAAAATATTTAAGATACGGGTGAAAACTAAGAACATCGCGGAGTTCAGTTACATGCGCAAGATCTTGAAACATGATAAAACGTCGTAAAAGGAGAAGAAATGGCACAGAACTAATTACAACTATCATTATTCATTAAATTGTGTCTTAATTGCATAAATGTCATAAACGATTTTATATTCAAAGAAGTCTTGAAAGGGTTTAGAACATCGTGCAGTGAAAGTAGCTTTGTCTAATTGAGTTTACAACCCCTCCATCGATCTTAGAAGATGTTAACCAAGCAGCAACAACACTACAAATACACATCGATGTAATTTTACCTGCGGTTTCCTCTTCATCGCTCAGTTCTTCGAAGGAATATTTCGGTTCACTGTGCGACTTCTTCTTCGTCTTAAGTTCACCTGTAAACGAAGGAGCAATAACATTTAGCATTCAATCGCTCAACAAACAGCGCAACAATAAAACCGCAGCCGAGAATAGAATAAACATGCACTGTCTTACCTTTCATTGGCGCGTCCTTGGATGAGTTGATTGTAGGCCGTGTTAAAAGGCACCCAAAAGAGAATGCTATCGCTTGAAATTTCTCTTGGTCAGTCTTTCCTTCTAAGAGCTTTACCACTGTGGGATCCATTGCGTTTGGAATAACAGCGAGACAGGCGAGGTATCGAAATCGTAAAACCTTTGACCATGAATACTTGAGAAGGGAAAAAACCCTGCAGCCCTCTTGTCTAAAAAGGCACATTATCCACCAATCAGGATGTCCGAAGTGGCGTGGGCCTTTTGTTTCATTGACAGAACTTGTCACACGCGTTGTGGAGCTTAAAATATCAACCAATCAGAATGCGACGCTTCAGATAGCTGGAAAATTGCGTGACCATGACAAACAGAAAGCAATTAAATGTTGAGCGTCTGAAACAAAAGCAGATTAACATCTACTGAAAGAAAATAAAAGACGACGCTGGTTTCTTACGCGATGAAATTAAAAGCTGAACAAAGCAATATAGCCCAAGGCCATTTTGCAGAGTGTGGTTTCAACTCTAATATACACAATGGCCAAAAAAGGAATGATTCTTGCTTCAATTGTGATTCTATGATGTTCAGATAACAGAATTCACGATGTAAAGATAACAGATCTCGTGCACAAAGAGGCGTCAAAGACATTAAGAGATACATTTCTCGCCACCTTGGCGCTTGCAGAATGACAGATTGTCACTTAAGCTGTGTTGCGCGTCCTCATTAGCACTTCTTAAACTGCGTCACAAGCACATATTTTGGCCATGAATCATCTCGAAAGTGCTTCGCTAGCGCGTTTTCTAGTAAACCCCGAAGTGCTTTGTTAGCGCGCTTTCAGGGAAAGCGAAAAAACAATCAAGAACGACTTCTTTGTGTCAATAGCCGTCAAAACAAAGAGATGATATCGTCGTGGGAGAAAGGATTTGCACCCAAATCAGGAGATCGTGCGCCAAACCTAACTGAAGGTCACATTAATTGACTAGTTTAATGAAAGACGTCATACTTTGAGCAAGAAGAGAAAGGCAATCCCACTTATTTGTACTGATACCTTGCACAACACAAAGGAGACAAATGAACCTCGACAAACGAAGTGAGCAAGAACGTTGCGCGTCGACCAAAGACGCGTTCTGCTGTTCTTTCAATAGAAGCACCAACAGTCGTGGTTTATTAGAATGTTCATCCACATCGCTTCGAACATTTGATAAGACGGGAAAGTCCCTCCTCTGATTGCGTTCCAACTAAACTGCGCTTTTTCTCGCCTTCTTATGGATATGAAAGCGTGGCGTGCGCACCTTTGTGACACAAACAAGAGGCACACATTTTGTCAGCGGAGAAACCAAGAGAAGTAAGAGAAGTACTGAACTTTTTTCTAGTTTAATTTACGCCCAACTTTTCCCCAAAACGAATAAGCACGCATGTGTACTGGTTATCTTATGTAAAATTTTCTGAAGGAAAAACAAACTCGCGCGTTTCTCATATTTGTTTTCCATTTAGTCCTCAGAGAGTTGAGTGCGGCGATGTAAAGTTTCGATCTACAAGGTAAGAGAAATGGTCGCCATTAAAAAAAAAAATTCAACGCATATAAATGCTAGTCAGGTGATTTTAACCTGCCAATCATTCGAATGTCGACTTCCCTCCAATGGGCGCGCGACACCTATAAAACCCTGTTTTCCGCATAAAAACTCTTAGGTCTAGCTCGAGCTAGAAAACCCATTAGGTTCTTTCTGTCTACTATCCATTTTGAGAGAGAATTAATATGCCTGGTAAATCTAAATCAACTGAAAACACCACCCCAGATTCCGGCTACAATAACAGCAGCTCACAGACAAAAACGAACACGCAAAGCTCTTCAAGTAGTCGGGAATGTAAGCGCCTTTGCGACACTATTGCGTTTTTCGGTTTTAAAACATCTAACGAGCTTTTCCTCTCTGCTATTTCAGCGTATCATTCGAGCTGTACTATTCTATGACGAAGAAGGTAAGCAAGTGTCCATATCTTTACAATGTGATTATCCGTATATAGCTCACAACTCTTTCAATGTTGCTGCTCGTCAAAGTCATCCAAACCGCGCATGGTCGTGTCAATATATCTGGCGTCAGCTTAGTAAGCATCATTACAGTCGAGTGTGAGTTTCCTCCAACTGGGCGCGTTACAATTTATCTCGCCGAAATGCCACCAAAACCGACGCCAGAAAAGCCGCCAGAAAAGCCGCCACAATCTAAACTAAGGCCTAACGTCACTCCCGATCCAGGTTACAAACCGCCTGCTAACCAACAGTAACAGTGTAAGTTCATATACGCGCGCACCTGTGGGTAAGATCGTCTTTCTCTCTTCCCGTTTGAACCATCTTACAAGCGTTTATTTCTTCCAGATCGTGTTCTGAAGAAGACGTAAAGACGAAAGTAAGAAGTTTTGTTATTTTTCTACTTATTAAACGATGTGGTTTAGAATTGAACTGGTCGCTCAATTCAAAATGGCGGACCACGTGCTTCTTCCTTCAAGATGCATCGAATTGAGTTAGCACGATTATTTGTTATTACAAAAATTGGTTCAAAATTCATATACTGTATCTATTGAAGATTTGCCTCTTTCGAACTACTATTTAAGATCTGGTTTTGAAAAACTGTTTTGTATAAATGTAAGCTTATGTCTGAGTATAAAGCTTTGCTCAATTGTTCGAGCAACATGGCGGCGGATTCACTCGCTGTCTTTCCAGCAGTCATTACTTGATTTCGAACCAATTTTGCTGACGATAAAAAACATGGCATAGTATAGAACGGAAAACTAGTATTTGAAATGAAAAATGTCCCGCCTAAACCGCGTAGCAGCGTGATATAATTTAAGGTTATATTTAGAAAGAAAATCTTCGGTACACGGCAAGGTCGGTTCAATGGTCAGCAAAAATCAACTTTTTCTCGGTGTTCAATCAAGCAAAAAAATTGAATACAAAAACTCCGCTCCCGATACGCGCCACGTATGTTTTGAAAGTGCGGTTCTGAAATAAATTGTGCTTGCCATACGTTTTTATGACAAATATGAATCTTTGGGGTTACGAATAGGACTGAGTGAACGAGCAAGCGTCTTAGAATCAGTAACCTTCTAGAATGCCTGGAAAATCTAGAGCAACAGCTAATTTGCCTCTTGATGCTGGTTATCAGTGCGTCAGACGTGTTCAGCAAGTAGTGGAGGGATGTCAGGGATCTCTTTGCCAAGTTGCAACTCGCGCAAATCGACAAAGGCGTAGAAATCCGCGTGGAGGTGTTTCACTCCTGCCAAGAAACCTTCAATGTAGTGTATCTATAATGCGTGTCGTTTCAATTCGTTTTCCCTTTTCTGGCACATCTAACACGGTTTTTCTTCTCTATTTCAGCATGGTTCGCATCCTGTACGATACTTTAAGAAGGTGAGTTGTTGTAGTCAGCTTGTTTCAAAAGCGAAAGTCAATCTTTGCTAGTGTTCTGCCACCCAAACCTTAGACACAAGAGAGCGCTGCGCTTCACAATTATACGATTCACTTAATTTCGAATTGTTAGCGCAAAGAAATCATTTCATTAGTGCATTTAATCTCAGTTGTGTCGATTCGATTTAGCTATTTCAAAGGCTGCAGGTTTCGTTCTTCGACCAAGAATTGCTTACACTGCTCATTTCCAGAACGTCCCTGCAAAGCAGCTGAAAGTGATATCTGAACACAAAGTTCGCTTTATTTTCATCGAAAATCATTACTGTTTCCAAACCACTTCATAAAATCACAATTTTAGCAAAATGATATCGATTGTACACCACAAATCTTACTTCCTGATAAATGTTAAGGGATGGCGCATACTCATTTTGTCTTACTTATTCAGTCTCGAGGAGAATTCTCTCGCATGTTTAACTCAAAGACTTCGTGAAAACATCGATTTCTCAGGCATTTTACCTCCATTAATTTTTTTTAAGTTTAAAGTAGTTGGTCTATGTTTCGAAAATTGTTGTCAGTGGATTAACACAAGGAACTTGATGAATGCACGCGGGATTTTTGACATCGATGTGGCTTTAATAGTTTCTGACCACTAAGTCCTTTGTTAGCAAATAGAAAACTTAGATCTGATTTAGTGATCTCAACGTTCAACGGAGGGAGAACATTTGCGCGCTTTCGTATGCTTTACAATGAAGTCAAACGAAGAGGAAAGAGCTAGCTCATTATGTCGATAAACACAACTTAAATAAAGTGACTTCCCACATTGCCCTCGTGTCTCTCTATACTCTAGCAAACATGGTCTTGGGAATCAGAAATGCATTTCTCGTCTCCCCTAGGTTATGTCTTTGCACTGTTAGTGTTAGGACGAGATAATTAATAAGAATATCCTGTTTTTCAGAAACATGACACAAGAAAGAGAGTAAATGAAGCCTAGCGCACAAGGACCGATGTGTTATCTTTTCTGTTCTGTTTTCTTCAAGTTTACTTGTGACAGTTTGCACTCCTGTTTTGAAAAACTTTAAAGACTCTTGTACTTTGTTGGAACATTACTTTGTATCAGTAGGAAAAGCTATAAATTCGTTACAGTTTTCATGAGATTATAATCACGTCTGTTTAAGTGCATGCATCATTTTTAAGTTAAATTGCTTGCGTACAAGAAAAGCATCATTTATTCTTTCATTTCTGGTGTGAACTGTGAAACGCATGATTTTTGTAGACAGAGCCATCATGAAATAAATATTGTGAAGAAAGTGACTTCAGTTCTGTTTTATTTACGGCTTACACGTGGTGTTTCTTAGCTTATAGATGAATGTGAAACATTGATATTCCAAGCATGAAAACAGACCACTTGAGAAATGAATTCAACTTAGCTTCGCACAAGAAATTTTCAATAGGGTAATTGAACTAATGTCGAGCATAAACTCCTGTTAAAAAGCTTCCACACTGTGCAAATCTTAGTATTCGTTAAGAATCTAATGAAACTAACACAAATTTAGTGGTATTTTGTTGGAAAATTTCACTACAAGTATGATTAAACAGAAAACGCGCTTTTCTAAGGTCTAAAATATGCGGAGTAACCATATTTTTGTCAAGTAAAGCACCTGGGGTGCCACATAAATGAAAATTATGTATTTCAGAACAAAAATATGCAAAAATAGAAAGCGCGCTTTGTCAGCGTTTTCCAATATACAATGCAAGCACATTTATTTTGGTCAACCAACATTCCGCCACGTCTATGGAAACCCAATACACACCCCATTCAAAGAAAGGGCTTAAGATTGATTGGCAGATTGATCGATCGATTGACAGCGATGAAAATAGATGTGGAAGAACTGAGATAAACTGGCTTTCTATTGCGCGCAAAGGTTACAATAAGATTAATTCACTTTGTCTGGATATAACTGGCGCGGGCAGGAATCCGAAACAACTGAAATAAATTTGCTTAGTCCTATTTGCGCACCGCAAACGAGATAAAAATGAAGCCAGCATCGTTGCGCATCAACAAACATCTCCAAAATTCACATTCTTATCTAATTAACAAGTAACAACAGTCATTGTGCGCCTCGTGAACCGAAATGTTCCTCAAAATCGTTCGGAGGAGTAAGTTCCTTAACTGTCTGAATCGCAACCAAACTAGGCTATTTCCCGCCCACAAGGAACAAAGATGCCATGATATGTTAAAATTTTGTGACCCGCACATCTTCGAAGCGTTATGAACCACGGTGCGACCGCGTTCGGGGGGGGGGGGGGGGGGGAACAACTCGATAAAATTTCATTCAGCCGTAATTTTACGCGTAACTTTTCCCTGAAAGAGATAAATGACGCGTGTTCCTTTGGCAAGCGATTATTTCCTTTTTCGCTGTTTTAGCGAATAAAGGCTCGTGCTCCATTTTGCTACGAAGGTAGAGGGCTAGTGAATTTTCTTTGCGTTTGACGGAAATACATTCTGTTGTTCAAAGCACATGCTGCTCAACGCAATCTTGCTGTCAACCAATCGAATGCGGAGCCCACATTAATATATGCAATAAAAAAAGTGAATCATTTGCCAAAATCGCCATTTTAATTTTAAATTTGACGCCTTCTTCGGCAAGATAAAGTTAAAATAGTACGGTAACGGTATCGCAGCATTGTAAAACGCCTTTACCATGCCTGGAAAATCAGGATCTAGCGGGAATTCGGGAACTGATGCTGGATATCCTAGAGACAATCCAAGCAGTGAATCTAGGAAAGGCAATGGAGGGGGAAGCTGGTTTTGTGAGTGAAATTTAATATTGACAAGTGCTCCTCTCACTCGTGAACTATCTGACTTGCTTTTCTCCATTCTATTTCAGCATGCATGATATTGTGATGAAAGAAGGTAAGTAGCTATGTTTCGCTTCAGAGCAACCGTCGTTACTATCTAGGCCGTCGTTGGTACAAACTGTGGAACTGCGTGTCAACTTAAGATCAGGCTGCATTTGAATTAAGTTAAATTTTGATGATAGCCAGACCTGAACTCAGCCGAAGAGTCTTTACATGGATCAGTTCGAGGTCTCAATCAAAAGTGTGTTGAATGCAAACCGTATACTCCAGAAAAGCGCGAGATCATGCGAAATACGTTGTATTTCAGTTGATAATTCCTCGTGGCGCAAACATAGAGCGTGAAGGTTGCTTCGCGAATCGTCAAAAACGCCTTCAGGGAAATCAAGAACGACAGCTAATTCGCCTATTGGTGCTGGTTATCAGTGTATTAGACGTGTTCAACAAGTAGTAGAGGGATGCTAGAGATCTCTCTACCAAACTACAACTCGCGTAAATCGACAAAGGCGAAGAAATTCGCGTGGAGTTGTTCCACTACCGCTAACAAACCTTCGATGTCGAGTATCGATAAAGCATGTCGTTTTAATTCGTTTTCCCTTTTCTGGCACATCTAACACGCTTTTTCTTCTCCATTTCAGCGTGGTTCGCACCCCGTACAACACTTTAAGAAGGTGAATTGTTATATTCAGCTTGCTCCAAAAGCGAAAGTTATTTTTTGCTAGTGTTTTGCCACCCAAACCGTAGATACAAGATGGCGCTGCCGTCCTTCCGATTCACCTAATTTCGAATTGTTGGCGAAACAAATCACTTCGCTAGTGCATTTAATCTCAAATATTTGCACGGGTTCCTGTACTTTGCAATTCAGTCAAACAACGAGGAAAGAATTAGCTCATAATGTTGCTCAATGCAGCTTTAATAACTAACTGCCCACATTGCCTTCATGACTTCATACTCCAGCAATCATGGAGTTGGGAATCAGAGATGCATTTCTGTTCTCCCCTAGGTTATGTTTTTGCACTATTAGAGTTAAGAGTAACAAAAATTAATAACAATAAACCTGTTTTTCAGACACTGGACACAAGAAAGAAAGAGTTGATGAAGCCCTTGAACATAGGACCGAATGGATTATCTCTTATCTCTGACGTGGAAGAGGTTTACTTTTAACAGTTTGCGAGACCGAGACTTTTGTTGCCTGAGACATTTGTAGTTTAGTAGAACATTAACTTTGCGCGATCTCATGATATTATAATCTCGTGTGTTTAAGTGTATGTTTCACTTCTAGGTTAAGTTGCTTGCATAATTTTGGGCATTATGCCATAGTCTGAGAATCGAGCATAATGCTGGCATAATGGATATTTTTTCAGCATGAAGAGAGTAATAATAATATATAAAATTAATATTTTCATAACTGTAATGAGACATTTTCACTTTCTAGTACTTTTAGCAAGGATTTAACATATTCAAAAGCTTGGTTGCTACTTTCAAGGCATTGAAGTGATCAGAGAGTATCCTAACGATGACGGGTTCCATTGAAAGAAGACATTTCAAGTGCTTTTGAACATTATTTGTTATTTATTGTTTGTAAAGTTGTAGCTGCTGCAATAAAATGTTGTGTTTCTGACTTATGTGTTTATGACTTATTCTTCACTTTCATCTTTTTGTCCTCAGGGATGGAAAAGGGCGTCAAATATAACCAAGATCAGTCGACCATAATGCTTCTTCTCGAGCATTATTTTAGGCATAGTGCTGTTGTTTTGAGGGTGAGGCTCAAAAGCATACTGCCCAAATTTTTGAGCATAATGTATCTAACCCTATTGCGCACAAGAAAAGCACCATTGAAGGCTCTCACTTCTGGTATTAACTGTGAAACTCATGATTTTATAGGACACAGAGCTATCACGAAATACACAATTTGAAAAAAGTAACTTCAGTTCTGTTTTAATTGCGGCTTAGGCGCTGTGTTTCTTAGCTTATAGATGAGGGTAAAACATTGATATTCAAAGCACAAGTGAACAGACCAATTTAACAGTGAATTCAAATTAGCTTCGCACACGAGATTTTCAACGAGGCAATTGAATTAATATCAAGCACAAACTCCTGTTAAATAGCTTCCACACTGTCCAAGTCTTGGTATTCGTTATGAGCTAGTGAAACTAACACAAAGTTAGTGGAATTCTGTAGGAAAATTTCACTACAAGTATGATTAAACACAAAGCGCGCTTTTCTAAGGTCTGAAATATGCGGAGTGAGCATATTTTTGTCAAGCAAAGCATTTGGAGTGCCACATAAATGGAAATTATGTATTTCAGAACAAAGATATACAAAAATAAAAAGCATGCTTTGCCAGCGTTTTCTAATATGCAATGTAAGCACATTTATTTTGGTCAGCCAACATCCCGCCATCTCTATGGAAACCCAATGCACAACCCATTCAAAGAAAGCGGTTAAGATTGATTTCCCGCCCACGAGAAACAAAGATGCCATGATATGTTAAAATTTTGTGACCCGCACATCTTTCAACAGTTATGGTCCACGGTGCGACCCGGGTTTGCGGGGGGGGGGGGGGGGGGGGGGTAAAACAACTCGATAAAATTTCTTTCCGCCGTAATTTTACGCGCAACTTTTCCCTGAAACAGACAAATGACGCGTGTTCCTTTGGCTGGCGATCATATCCTCTTTGCTGTTTCAGCGAATTAGGGCTCGTGCTGCATTTTGCTGTGCAGATAGAGGGTTAGCAAATTTTCTTTGCGTAGGACGAAAATACATTCTGTTGTTCAAAACACATGCTGCTCAACCTAAGCATGCTGTCAATCAATCGACTGCGGAATTCAGAGAATAGAGCCCCTCATGAATATATGCAACATACCCATAAAAAAGGAATCATTTGCGTACATCGCCATTTTAGCGTTGACGCCTGCTTCGACAAGATAAAGCTAAAATAGTACGGTAACGGTATCGCAACGTTATAAAACGCATTTACCATGCCTGGAAAATCAGGATGTACCGGGAATTCGACAGATGATTGTGGATGTAGTGGAAGCAGTTCAAGCAGTCAAGATAATAGTTGGTGTTGTGAGTGAGGAGCTACGTCACCGTTTGCTCATCTTGATCAAATTTTTCAAGTTCGTCGCTTGTAATCCGCGCCAATCTTCTAGCTCTGTCCTTAACTATCCTTGCTCCTTTATGGTTTATTATAATTTCTTCGCTGTTTTTCTGTCTTAGTAAACTATTATTTTCAGGTTTCCTTCATTTTAAAAGTAACTTTTGTCCATGGCCAAAATAACTCAAAATGCCGCGACTGAGCTCCTTTCATAATTCCATGTGCTTCTCTCACTTGTGAACTACCTGACTGGTTTTCTTCCCTTTTATTTCAGCATCGTGCATAATATTAAGACGAGAAAAGGTAAGTAGCTGTGTTTCGCTTCTGAGCAATCGTTGATGATATTGAAAGTCTCAAGCGTCACCTTTGGATTAGGCTGTACTCGATTATGCTAAATTTTGGTGATAACTAGACCGGAAATTAGCCGGAGCGTCTTTAGATAGATCAGTTCTGAGGGGTTGACCAAACGTTTGTTGAATACAAACCGTGTGCGCCGCGCACACAAGAAAAGCGCGGGATCAGGCGAAATACGTTGCACTTCAGTTGATAATTTCTCGTGGCGCAAACATAGAGCGCAAACGTTTCTTCGTGAATCGTCGATAATGCCCAAAGGGAAATCAAGAGCGAGCGCTAACAGCAGTCGCGACGCTGCTTATCCAAAGAAGAAGGCAAAGCAAATCAAGAAGAAATCTAGTCAGAAGAAAACTTACAACAGTCAACGCAAAACTAAAATGGCGACGCAAACGGGTGTTTCGTGACGACGGGCTTTAAGTAACGTATATTGTTAGTCATTTAAATGTTTTTCTTTGCAATTCTGCGACCTAACGTGTATTTTTATAACTCTATTTCAGCGTGGAGCGATTCCATTACCATGACCTAACAGGGTGAGTTGTATTTTTTTTACTTTTTTCTTGAGTGAAAGTGATTTCCGTTATCAAGTTACCACCCACGTCTTGCAAGACGGTGTGGAGTGTGATACGATGATGCAATTTTGTAAAAGTTAGAAATTGCTGGCGAAACAAATCATTTTAACGGAAAAATCAATTGCAAGATGCATCCATTTTACTTATTAAACGGTGTGGTTTAGAATTGAACTGGTCGCTATATTCAAAATGGCGGACCAAGTGCTTCTTCCTTCAAGATGCATCAAACTGAGTTAGTACGATTATTTGTTATTACAAAACTTGGTTCAAAATTCGTGTACTGTATCTATTGAAGATTTGCTGCTTTCCAACAACTATTTAAGATCTGGTTTTGAAAAACTGTTTTGTATAAATGTAAGCTCACGTGTGAGTATATATCTTTGCACAATTGTTCGAGCAACATGGCGGCGGATTCACTCGTTGTCTTTCCAGCAGTCGTTACTTGATTTGGAACCAATTTTCTTACTGAAGATTCACGCGGCATAGACTGAAAATGATGATGCAAAACGTGCATAGTGTAGAACGGAAAACTCGTATTTTTATTCCGCCTAAACCGCGTCGCGGCGTGATATAATTTAAGGTTATATTTAGAAAGAATATCTTCAGTACACTCCAAGGTCGATTCAATGGTCAGCAAAAATCAGCTTTTTCTCGGTGTCCAATCAAGCAAAAAGCTGAATACAGAAATTCCACTTCCAAAACGCGCCGCGTATGCTTTGAAAGTGCGGTTCTGTAATAATTTGTGCTTGCCTTAACTTTCTGTGACAAATACGAATCCCTTGGGTCACGAATAGGACTGCGTAAACGAGCAAGCGTCTTAGAATCGGTAACCTTCTAGAATGCCTGAAAAATCTAGAGCAACAGCTAATTTACCTCTTGATGCTGGTTCTCAGTGCGTTAGACGTGTTCAGCAAGTTGTGGAGGAATGTCAGAGATCTCTTTGCCAAATTGCAACTCGCGCAAATCGACACAGGCGTAGAAATCCGCGAGGAGTTGTTCTACTCCTGCCAAGAAACCTTCGATGTAAAGTATCTATAATGCGTGTTGTTTTTAACTCGTTTTCCCTTTTCTGCCACATCTAACATGCTTTTTCTTCCCTATTTCAGCATGGTTCGCATCCTGTACAATACTTTAAGAAGGTGTGTTGTTACATTCAGCTTGTTTCAAAAGCGAAAGTCATTCTTTGCTAGTGTTTTGCCACCCAAACATTAGATACAAGATAGCGCTGCGCTTCGCAAATATACGATTCACTTACTTTCGAATTGTTAGCGAAACAAATCATTTCACTAGTACATTTAATCTCAGTTGTGTCGATTTTGGATTCAAGTATAATATCAGAGATGTAGAATCTGTCATCAGTTATTTCAAAGGCTGAAAGTGTCCTTCTTCGACCAGGAATTGCTTGCACAGCACATTTCCAGAGCGTCACTACAAAGCAGCTGAAAGTGATATCTGAACACAAAGTTCGCTTTATTTTCATCGAAAATTATTTACTGTTTCCAAACCACTTCATAAAATCACAATTTTAGCAAAATAATATGGATTGTCCACCGCAAATCTTACTTCCTGATAAATGTTACAAGATGGTGCAGTGATTCCCATATTCATTTTGTCTTATTTGTTCAATCTCCGATTGAATTCTACTGCACGGTTTACGTTCAGATTTCGTGAAAATGTCCATTCCTAAGTCAATTTCCATCCATTACTTTTTTAAGTTGAAAGTAGTTGGTCTATGTTTTGAAAATAGTTGTCAGTGGATTAACACAAGGAACTTGATCAATGCACGCGGGATTTTTAACATCTATGTGGCTTTAATAGTTTCTGACCACTATGTCCTTTGTTAGCAAATAGAAAACTTGGATCTGATTTAGTGATCTTAACGTTCAACAGATGAAGAACATTTGCGCGCTTTCGTATACTTTACAATTAAATCAAACGAAGAGGAAAGAACTTACTCATAATTCGATAAACACAACTTAAATAAAGTGACTGACCACATTGCCCTAGTGTCTCTATACTCTAGCAAACATGGTCTTAGTTGGGAATCAGAAATGCATTTCCCTTCTCCCCTAGGTTATGTTTTTTGCACTGTTAGTGTTAGGAGGAGATAATTAATAAGAATATCCTGTTTTTCAGAAACCTGACACAAGAAAGAGAGTATATGAAGCCTTGGGCACAAGGACCAGATGTGTTATCTCTTCTGATCTGTTTTCTTCAAGTTTACTTGTGACAGTTTGCAAGCCTGTTTTGAAAAACTTAAGACTTTTGTAGTTGGAACATCACTTTGTGTCAAGAGAAAGCTATTACATGTGTTTAAGTGCATGTATCATTTTTAAGTTAAATTCAGTGCTTGTATACGAGAAAAGCACCATTTATTCTATCATTTCTGGCGTGAACTGTGAAACGCATGATTTTTGTAGAACATAGAGCTATCATGAAATAAACATTGTGAAGGAAGTAACTTCAGTTCTGTTTCATTTACGACTGACACGTGGTGTTTCTTAGCTTTTAGATGCGTGTAAAACATTGATATTCCAAGCATGAAAACAGACTACTTTATAAGTGAATTCAACATAGCTCCGCACAAGAAATTTCCAACAAGGCAATTAAACTGATATTGAGCAAAACCTCCTGTTAAATAGCTTCCACACTGTGCAAGTCTTGGTATTCGTTATGAATCTAATGAAACCAACGCAACTTTAGTGGTATTCTGTTGGAAAATTTTCACTACAAGTTTGATTAAACACAAAACGCGCTTTTCTAAGGTCTGAAATATGCGGAGTAAGCATATTTTTGTCAAGAAAAGCATCTGGAGTGCCACATAAATGGAAATTATGTATTTCAGAACAAAGATATATAAAAATAGAAAGCACGCTTTGCCAGCGTTTTCTAATATGCAATGTAAGCACATTTATTTTGGTCAGCCAACATCCCGCCATCTCTATGGAAACCCAATACACAACCTATTCAAACAAAGCGCTTAAGATTGATTTCCCGTCCTCGAGTAACAAACATGCCATGATGTGTTAAAATTTTGTGACCCGCACATCTTTCAAGAGTTATGAACCACGCTGCGAGCCGGGTTGGGGGGGGGGGGGGGAGGGGGGGGAGTAAAATAGCTCGATAAAATTTGTTCTGCCATAATTTTACGCGCAACTTTACCCTGAAACAGACAAATGACGTGTGTTCCTTTGGCTGACGATCATATCCTCTTTGCAGTTTCAGCGAATCATGGCTCGTGCTGCATTTTGCTACGAAGATAGAGGGTTAGCAAATTTTCTTTGCGTTGGGCGAAAATACATTCTGTTGTTCAAAACACATGCTGCTCAACCCAAACATGCTCTCAATCAATCGAATGCGGAGCTCAGAGAATAGAGCCCCTCATGAATATATGCAACATGCCCATAAAAAGGATCGCCATTTCCGCTTTGCGTCTGCTTCGGCAAGATAAAGCTAAAATAGCAACGGTATCGCAAAATTATAAAACGCATTTACCATGACTGGAAAATCAGGATCTACCGGGAATTCGGGAACTGATGCTGGATATGGTGGAGGCAGTTCAAACAGTCAAGGGAATGGCGGGTGTTGTGAGTGAAAATTAGAGGAGCTACGTCTCGGTTCGCTCATCTTGAGCAAATTTTCCTAGTTCGTCGTTTGTAATCAGCGTCAGTCTTCCCCTTAACCATCCTTGTTCCTTTATGGTTTATTATAATTTCTTTGTTGTTTTTCTATCTTAAGGCCGATTTACACGGTAAGACTTCGTCGCATTCGACAAGCTTACGACAGGCCTACGACATGAATTGTTTCGTGTAAATCAAACCTACAACTCGCTTACGACTGTTGTGTACGTCAAAAAAAATGTCGTAGAATTTTAAAACATGTTTTAAAACGCGACGACAATCGTAGCCGAAGTCGATAGAAAATGAAGTATCTTGTGACAAATTTCTACTGAGTAGGGGACGAAGGTGATGTTTTCTTGCGTCAAAATGGCGGACGAAGTTGCTGTTGACTGATTCACATGAAGACGTTTCTCAAAAAGTACTGAACAGATTAAAGCGAAAAACATCTCTTTAGAAAGTTCTTTTCAAAGCGCAGGACAGCCAATATATTTTTTTACTCTGTGAGAACTTTCGCTCCGAAAATCCAGGTGCAAACTTGTGCATGTTTAATTTTGTAAGTGAAAAAGTCGAGCGCGTGTAAATGGTCCTAAGTCATGCCGTAGGTCTGTCGTAAGCTTGTCGCGTGCGACAAAGTCGTACCGTGTAAGTCGGCCCTTAGTAAATTATTATTTTCAGGTTTCCTTCACTTTAAAGGTAATTTTGTCCATGGCCAAAATAACTCAAACTGCCGCGATTGAGCTCCTTTAATAATATCATGTGCTTCTTTCACTTGTGAACTATGTAACTGGTTTTCTTCCATTTTATTTCAGCATGCATAATCTTAAGACGAGAAAAGGTAAGTAGCTGTGTTTCGCTTCAGAGCAATCGTTGTTGGTATTGAAGATCATCGTTTGTACAAAATGATGCACTTGAGCATCACCTTTGGATTAGGCTGTATTCGATTTATGCTAAATTTTGGTGATAGCTAGACCGGAACTTAGCCGGAGCGTCTTTAGATAGATCAGTTCTGAGGGGTTGACCAAACGTTTGTTGAATACAAACCGTGTGCGCCGCGCACACCAGAAAAA
The DNA here is from genome assembly GCF_042242905.1 of Orbicella faveolata. Classification (NCBI taxonomy): domain Eukaryota; kingdom Metazoa; phylum Cnidaria; class Anthozoa; order Scleractinia; family Merulinidae; genus Orbicella; species Orbicella faveolata. The sequence continues at coordinate 14,125,578 of NW_028301553.1, forward strand.
CGCGGGATCAGGCGAAATACGTTGTACTTCAGTTGATAATTTTTCGTGGCGCAAACATAGAGCGCAAAAGTTTCTTCGTGCACCGTCAATTATGCCAGGGAAATCAAGATTGAACGCTAACAGCAGTCGCGACGCAGGTTATCCAAAGAAGAAGGCTAAAACAATCAAGAAGAAATCTAGTCAGGGGAAGACTTCCGACGGTCGATGCAGAACAAAAACGGCGACGCAAACGGTTGTTTCGCGACGACGGACAGCTGGACGGGCTTCAAGTAACGTATATTGCTAGTCATTAAGATGTTTTTCTTTGCAATTCTACGACCTAACGCGTATTTTTATAACTCTATTTCAGAGTGGCGCGACTCCTGTACCATGACCTAACAAGGTAAGTTGTATTTTTTTTACTTTTTTTCTTGAGTCAAAGTGATTTTCCTTATCAAGCTACCACCCAGGTCTTGCAAGACGGTTTTGAGTGTGATACGAAGATGCGATTTTGTAAAATTAGGAATTGCTGGCGAAAAAGATCATTTTAACGGTAAAATTAATTGCAAGATGCATCCATTTTGTACTCTATTATGCTACCAGCTGAATGAGAAATAAAGAATGTCGTTACATATTTCAAAGGCCGAACGTTTCCTTCTTTATCCTTGAATTGCTTACAAAGCACCTTTCTAGAGCATCGCTCGAAAGGAGCCGAAAGTAATATCTAAAAAAAAATTAGCTTGTACATTTATCGCCGCAAATCGTGAAAGAATTCTCTTCTTAAAATCACCAACTTAGCAAAATCCCAACGAAAATGTTTGAATAATTTGCTTCATGAGAAACGTTTGAAGAGAAAGGATAGGTTCTTGCTTAAAGACTAACGCAAAATGGAGGCCGTATGTGCAGTTTGCACTTAAGCACCGCTCAAAACACGAGAAAGAAACTAGATGATTACTGTCATAGAGAAGAGCATTAGAGACACTGGCTACATCGCCCAAATGTTTCACAACACCTAACATACAGCGACTTCCATCTTAGATGATCTATAACTCTCTATTACATTGCTCTCTTCCCCTGAGATAAATTATTTTGTCTTTCAGCAACCAAGAAAAAGTAAGAAGAGAGGATGAAGACCTTGGAAAATGGACGGATGATTTATCTCTTCTTACAATGACCAAGTTTAGCTGTTACTATTTGGTTGCAGGCCTCAGTCAGCATTGAAAGACTTTAGCAATTTTATTGCAGTTTTCTTCGAGTTTCTTTAGTTTTGTTCAAAATATTTATCACAAGGATTAGGCTCGTTCTTTGCACCTTTGAAGATATTATATCCAAGTCTATTTAAAAACATGTACGGTACTTTGAAGTTGAATTTCTTCAGCACAAGAATAGGACTGTTTCTTTCATGAACGTTGGAAGCATTCCATCATTTTGAGCTTTCATTTCTAATGTGAACTTTGCAAGAGTCAAGTACTGATGTTGCGAAACACAGCTTTGTGAAATAAACATCATATAGAAAGTACCATCAGTTGCGTTTCTGTTTCTGGCTTACACGAGCTGTTTCGTTAGATGATAGATGAGGGTAAAACAATGATTCTCTGACCACGATAACAGACCAATTTAGCAGAGAATATAAAACTAGCTTCGCGCTCAAAAATGGTCAAAGGGAAGTGAACGAATATTGAGCATAAACTCTAGTAAAATGACTTCCATACTCTACATGTCCCTGCCAGTATTAAGAGCAAATCTATGAAGCACAAAGTTCGCAGTATTCCGCTGAAAATTTTTAATACAAGGACGACTAAATATTAGGTGCGTTTTTCTAGCGTTTCATAATTTGCGGTGTAAGCATATTTTTATCAAGTAAATCACGTGGTTATTAGACAATTTCAAAACAAGAATACCCATAAATAGACAGCCCGCTGCTTTGCCAGCGTTTTGTCATATGCAGTGTTAGCAAATTTTCGGTCAAGCAACGACCAACTGCCGCGGCAGTGGAAACCCAATGAGCGCACACAACCTATTCAAAGAAAACGCTTTGATTGATGAAATGATTAACAGTGATTGAAAGCGACGCGAAAATAACCTGAGAATCCATTTTTCCATGGCGCGCAAACTTCATAACAAGAATAGAGGACAAATTTAAGTTTGTTTAAATATAAGTGGGCAGGCAGGACCAGATATAGCAAAACAAATTATTCGCTCACTCCTTGTCTTATAACTATTTTCGCACGCCACAAACGAAAGAAAATGAATTAGGATCGTTACGCCCCAACAAACTCCTTCAAAATTCCCATTCTCGTGTTCTTTCCAAGCACCAACAGTCATTGTTTACTCGAATATTCCTCCATATCCTTACGAACATTCGATCTGACGGGAAGTTCCTCGACTTATTGCGACGCAACCAAACTAGGCTCTCTCCCGCCATCGAGAAATAATGATGCCATAGAAAGAACAAATAGTATGGTCCCCGCACCTTTGTATACAAATAGAGCGCATTTTGTTTGCGCATTCGACGAACCTTCTCATTGGTTTAACAGTACCACGTGCAACAAAATATTGCGATCCTTCGAGATAAGCTGTACGAGGTAGAAAGAAGAGGACATAGGTAAATTTATATTGAAAGAAACTGACAGTTTTCAAAATGTCTGGAAAATCTGGGGCAACAGGGAATTCTACAAAGGACGCGGGTTATTCCAGAGACAACTCATGTCGTGGAAATCCACAACGACGAACAAATACGTCGAGAAGCAGGGTACGTGAACACTCCGGCTCTGCTAGAAGCAGCGAGAGTAGCAGGAATTCTGGCGGACATTCAACTAATAGACCACTCCAGCACTCCCGCTCTACGAGAAACGGCGAGCGTAGCAGAAATTCTCGGGGACATTCAGAAACTACATCACACCAGCACTCCGGCACTGCGAGAAGCGGCGAGTGTAGCAGGAATTCTCGAGGACGTTCAGAAAATACATCACACCACCACTCCGGCACTGCAAGAAGCGGCGAGTGTAGCAGGAATTCTCGCGGACATTCAGAAACTACATCACACCACCACTCCGGCACTGCGAGAAGCGGCGAGTGTAGCAGGAATTCTCGGGGGCGTTCTAAAACTACATCACACCAGCACCCCGGCACTGCAAGAAGAGGCGAGTGTAGCAGGAATTCTCTACAAAGTCCAAGTGATACATACGACCAGCACTCGCCAAATGTTACTACCTCTGCCGATACCCAAAGCCAACCGAATTGCGAAGGAGGTAAGAGATAATGGGACGTTTTCCTTTGCTATTTTAAATCCTCTCTCTAACGAGTGCTTCTTTTTCCTACTCCAGGGTACAACTCGTCCTGCATTTTGCAATGACAACAGAAGGTAAGCAGAGTTTCAATCATTACCAAATACCTTGGCGGCAAATTGATATCCATAGATTCATTTGTGTTGTGTTTCTTTAAGAGCGCTGAGAAAATAGTTGTCTTACAAGGGGGAATGAGGCGATTCAAAGTCTAAATTTAGCAAACTAAGAAGAGACTGCCTCGGCAGAAAATAAGTTGTCTATCACTGAAGCAGTATTTTCACTTGACAGCAAGGATAGTAGTGTTAGTATAACAAGAGCTGAATCAAAATGTCCCAGAAATTCAGAGCAACAGATAACGCGCCGATAGATGGGCCTAATAAAAGGCGCAACCAAAGAAGTGAAAATATTGAGATAGAACCAACTGCTGTAGATGAAGTATATCAGGAACCCGATGCTTTAGGTACCGGAAAAAGAAAAAGAATACCTAGCGAGTAGTCCCACCGTTAAAGAAGGCACTCAAAACCAACAGATTGAGTGAGGGACAGCAGAGAAATTTCTCTTCTACTGAAGACACTCCGAATCCACAGGATAGTGCCAGGGCTTCTGATATTTCGCGCGGTCGCGGAGTTGCGAATTTCATGTAAATCCGCAAAATGCCGCGGAATTCACAAGAAATCGTACCAAACACATGTTGGTACAACATATTTGAAACTTATCTTGGCTGTTGGGGCTGTTTACTTGCAGTAAACTTGCAAATTTATCGTGAATCTTCGTCACTACAACGAGTAAACAACATCCCAAAACTACCAGGCGTTCTTGGAGTAATGTTGCGAAAAACTGGGCACTCTCTGTGGCCACGATGTAAAAAGCTTTGCCATTGGCGCATTTCTTGAGCGCATTGTTGTTAAAAGAGCAAATGATGATCACTGTTAAAATAACCTCTTGTCAACAAATACAAACACGGAAGATAATCCAAATTTTCCTGCAAAAGTAAATCGCCGGTTTTACAAAGGCAAAACGGTGTATCTGTCATTGCATAGGCTAACAGTCGTAATTTTCCCAAAAAGTTGGCAAAATTGCTGTCTTTTTTTAGTTAAGAACGCTCGCCAAATCGGTCCAAAACCGATCACTTGCCAGCGAAATGCGCCCAGAAAATGCCCACAAAATCGGCCGTTTTTACCCATCTTTTTTCAGCGAACTATTTGCGCTGAAAATTTCCTCCAATTTCCCGCGAAATAGGCCGTTTTTTTCCGCGAATTTGTCTCGGAAAATCCCGCGAAATTTGACCTTTTTCCGCAACCTATCAGAAGCCCTGTAGTGCGGATGTAAGTACCACTAAGTTACATTTTTTTGATGTATTTTAATCATGTAACGTTTTAATCGACAGAAATCGTTAGCCATTCCCTCAGCTTGTGAGCAAAAAATACATTATATTATAATTGTCCGGCGATTGAGAAAAGTCACCCTATGTGCTCACTGCTACTAACGCGTGCTTTCACTAGCAATTCTGATCTCCGCTACGAGACTCGAAATCGTCGATATGTCTGCTATGTCAAACATCACCTAAAAAATCCGCCGGTGATTTTGCATCAGTCAACGAACGTGTTAACAGCAAATTGCGACGAAATTTCCTTGCTATTTTCGCTAGGGATGAAAATCGCCGCGACAACGCATTCAATCGACTGGTGGGTCGCAGGCTTAATATCACTTATCTTCTACAACCTGCTCGAGAGATATAGAGGATATTACATGCCCGCGCGTGGATACGAATTTTATCTTCGAGTGTTCAACTCGATATCTCACAAGTGAGCGCAGCTCACTCATGAGATATCGATATTGAGTTGAACACACTAATGACGACGTTTTTGACGATTCTCCGAATATTTCCGACCACTTTCCGAAGATCCCGAAGATTTTCCAAAATTGTTCCGAAGGCCATATTAACGCTTCCGAACATTTTCCGAACATTTTCCGAAAATTGCCGAAGATTGCCGAAGAAGACCGAAGAAGATCGGAAGATGTTTCGATCATACATCAACAAATTTAAGTGTAGTGAAAGGGACAAAAGAAAAATGTTATAAAAAGGAGTGATATCTTCACGGTGTGAAAGATAAAAATAGTATCTTCACTGCGCGCGATGAAGATATGATGTTTTAGTAAAAGGAAAAATCCTGGTATTTCACTGGTGTTTATATAATAAAATTGAAAATGATTTTTTGCCCTGCAGATTTCAGAGGACGAAGAAGAGGAAAAAGACAAAAACTAGGAGTTGTTTAATAATAAAAATCGTCTAGCCGAATAACAGTTCTTGTCGTATACAGACTTATTGTGAGTTCCCTGTTGTAATGCGCACCCTTTAGCACTTCTGCAATGTATTATATGAAACGCTTGTCAATGCCGTAGAGACTAGACTGTTCGCAGGTCCTCGTTGCAATGTCTGATAGTAACGGGCACATTTAAACTCGACATTTTGAATTCTGTACTATGTTATATGAAAAGCTTATTAAATATGTCGCGTTGAAAACATATCTCTTGGTGTATCCATCAATGAAGTGTTCCTGGGCAAGGGAGGGTCACTAAAACGAGTGATTATTTCGTATATTCTCATCAACTTTCTTATGAACACGTATTGAAATTGTGAAGAGAAAACGGATATTGATCACTTTTGAAAAATTTTTAAGCAGACAAATTTAGAAAAAGTACGGAAGATACATTATAAGAACCTATCACGCTTTATCAATTTCATATTCTCCATTCTCCAAATCCCGCGGGTTGTGAAAAATATTTGAAGGATAATAAACTCAATAGCCTCCATTTAACTTCAAAAATATGCCCGGATATTTGTCTTTAGACATTATCTGTTCCTCGAAGCTTACAAATTTCCTATCACTTCACGGGACAGGTAATGTCCGCAGACAAATATGTGGGCATATTTTCGCGCCCAAAGGGAGGCTATTGGTTATGTGTGGCCACATTCACCACGCGTTAATGCTAATTCTTTGGTTGCACTGTCACGCAATAAAAAAATAATTCAAAAACTATTCAGTATATAAAGTCAAGAAATTTTGATGTTATAGGAGATAAATAAACAAGACACTTCTCCAAGTTTTAGGTCTGTACGTTTTCCCAAACTTCAAATATTCGTCGAAATATTTTGCGCAAATTTACAGAGCCCAGTATGGAGCCGCCATGTTGCTATACCTCCATGGTACACCAACATGGCAGCCGGAAAATAGTGTAAACATCTGGAACTTACTTTGGCTATCTAGGCGACTGATTATCTGAACTGATCAAGCACACATTTGAATAAGCACTTTTCCTAATACTTTAACTTCTAAAAAGGCTTAAAATCACGAGAGGAGTTATCTTTTTCGACAAACGCGTTCATGACTTTATGTCACGCACCGCCATAATTCTGAAATTCAAAATGTGCCTGTTCAAAATGTGCCGGACGAAGCAAGCTGTTGAGGTGAAAAGCTGTTAAAAGATATAAATTTACTACCTCTTGTGCCTGATGAGGATAACAGCTTTGGTGGCTCTTTAGTTTTGGTTTTTAGAAAGTGATGACGTCACGTGCATACGAAGATTAACAAAAACGCGAATTCATGCATAAAATTTGTTTTTTACTCGAAAAATGGCCAATTTTAATCGAGTATCGTTACTTGATAGAATAAACAAAATGATCTTTTCGGGGCCAGTAACTAACTCGAATACGAGGCGCCTGATTCATTGGAAATTCACGGCATGCCTGAACTAATAGAAAGGAATTTAGAGAATGCGCACAAGGACATTTCATCCCAGTCACCTGCGTTTTGTTCTTCCGCGCACAAAAACCGAAGCCCTGGGTCGAAAATTGCACTTAAGACTCACTCAAATTTGCCACTTTAAAAACGGGAAGAAACCTGGGGCAGGTCTCATCTCGCAGTGGCTTGTGAGGCCGTTACTAGGCACAAAGCTATATTGTTTCCAGTAACGATCCCACAAGCCACTGCAAGATAAGACTCGCTCCAGACTTCTGCTCGTTTCTAAAGCAGCGAATGGAAAATTTCGAGTGCCGTTCAAGCCAAGTTATTCTGTCTATCTAGATGATCGAAGGAGTTCTTTAATGCGCAAACATGTAACCAGCATAAACAAATGTCCAAAAGAAGAAATGAAGGAAAATACTAACCCGAGATATTAGAAAGGCAAGACAACAAAGTGGCAAACGAGAAAAAACGAACAGCTAAAAAAGAATGCCATGGATATCACGATCTACTGCCGAAGAAATGTCGTTTGAGACCGAATCTAACACCAGACAATGAAGCAAAAGACAGCATCCCCTATTTTAAAGACCCGTTTTATTTCGAAGCAAGTGTCTCCTGAATTGCTCATCCGTCTTCATTGCAGCGTATGAGCACACAAGGTGCTATTCATTGTGAAGCAAGTTGAAACTGAAGGTAAGTGATTGAAACTGAGGAACAACATCGAAGAATAGATTGCGCGCATTGGGCCTGTGATTTTTAAACCAAAATTCTGTCGATTTTTAAATCAAAATTCTATTTGGTCTGGTTTGTCTTCTTTTGGAGTCTAAATTGTTTTCGTTTAGAAAACCAGTCTTCGTACGAACGAAGAAAAGCCATTCTTTGAGTCGGTAAAGACGACTGTAATTCAAGCGAATTTTCGCAATTGTTACGCACTTTAAACTTCACTCATATTCCAAAAGAAAGACTCTATACAACTGGCAAGTAGATAAATCCAGCCCGACCATTAATTCTTATGAACTAGTTGTTTTAAAGTAGCAGTATCGCAAACGATTGGCTATACGTTTACGATCAACAAATTCGGAAAGGGCAGCAAAACACGAGCCTAAAATTAGACCTCCATAGCTCTAAATTAAACGATTAAGTTGCATATTTCACAAGCTAGTGCAATTCTGCGGCTTTCGCTTTTCTACTAACAAACAGTTTCATTTAATGTATGCGCTTGAATAATGACGAAAAGAATTGAAATAAAATTTCTTTGTCTCATTCAAAACAAGCAAAAGATCAACGATTTTTGATAAAAAAGACGATGACAGAAGTATTAACGTTATTCAGGAATTAAAAGTTAAGCAAGGTTTAATCCCTCCCAGCCAGAAGTGCTTTCCAGTTACGATTTTAAGTTACCTGTAAAGGTTGGTCAAAATCAACACTGAAGAACAAATATAAGTTACGGAGTCACTAATCGTTATTTATGAAACTAAATTCAAAGTTAATTAGCGCTCATTAATACAGCTAAGCCTAAACAGGCTGCTTTAAAGATTCACATGTACGAGTAAGGCGTTTAATTTTCTCGAATATTAATTATATAGAGGTTGATTTTTGAGGTTATAGTCTGTGGTAACGAATGTTACTTAATATCATGTTAATTGCACTCGTACATTAAAATCGCATTATCGGAGAAAGAGTAACCTACACATTATTTCCCGTTGTTTATTTTTAAGCCGTGGAATGTAGTTATTCAAACAAAGGAATTCTACCAATTAAACTTGTAAACAACTTTGCATACAGTAATCTAAGCTCGCTTTCTAAACACAGAAACTAGTTCAACGGTTTAAATTACGCAATTCTTGCCGCGATTTAATAGATTGAAACTGTATTTTGGAACAACGTGATCACAAGAATCGTTAGCGGTTTCAAGGATGATAGCGCAAATGAGTACAGTGGCTGGGGCATCGCTTGTTCCTAATTTATAACGCAAATGTCATCAAAATCCCAATTGAAACAATCACAGAGACAAGCATGCATGCAATTCACAACGTAATATCAACGCTCAACTGCGCACTACATGTGGCGATTTACAACTACCGCAAGTTAAGGGAAGCAGCTAACTGAACATCGATTAACCTCTATTTTCCTATAGTGGTATACTCTACTCTACCTCACAATCACTAGCGTTTTACTGTTACTAAAGAACGTAGCACAAGTCCTGGCATTAGGCTAACTGCAAGATGGAATTCAATCCATGAAGATCTTATCGATCGGTCTCACAATTATCCTAATGAAACAGGCACAAGACGGCAGCGAGACATAGCACATTATCACGCAAACTTTTAAAAATGCAGTACCTGGAAAGCGCCCTTCATTGCAGCTCGACATCACCGAGTATCTTCTTCGTTAACTTCTTCTGTGAACATGCTTCAAAAGGATCTTTGTTTGTTCTAACCCCTTGCGGGCTTTGTTCTTATCACACAGCCTAGACGCGCACAGTATCAGCTTTGTTGCTATAAGACTGCAAAAGCGCAGTTATCAGACACGTAATCAATTGGCGTTTCCATAGCGATATAATGCGTGGCTTTTAAAGGCGGATTCCTATTGGTTGATTAATCTGTCGTGACACGCGCGCACGCTCGCATGCTTTCTTTTTGTCGGCTTTCTTTCAATAGCTGCCAATTTGCACGCGCATTTTATCTTTGCGGCATTTGAAATACCGTGCGCTTTCATGATTATAGAAAAGATAAGTAGTCTATAACCTGAAGGCTCGATCGAGAACACGGTACTAAAAACTAACAATTTCATGGCTTTTGTAACCCATTTGAGCTTTCAATTTTAAAGAAAAGCTTCAGAAAACGTACCCTTAAGTGTCATGGAAATTTTAAACGTAATTTCTGTACAAAATTCTTATCGTTTCAACCATCTTAAAAAAATATTTCTTAGACATTAAGGCGCTCTCTCAAATGAACAAGCGTCTCTCGTTTGCAGGGATACAATGGTTTTTAACGCAACATTTGTTGTAGCAACACTTTGGCAGTTTCATATAATCACGGGCCTCGACAACCTACAAGTTTCACCCGTACGTTTTGCAGTTGCTGTTTTGCGCGCAAAGTTTCCAGAAGTTTGTAATACTGCTTTGTTGTAAGTTGTCTGACGTAAACGTGCATGAACACAAAAATTATCGTCGACGAAGCACACAGCTTTGAAACCAAAGATTAAACACCATCACAAGTCATTCGAGTCGACTGACTTATCTAGGGTTACTTACGCTCTGTAATTAAAATATCACCCACTATGAACAACGAAAACACAACAATCCTTAAAAACACATTTTAGCGCGTCCGCTCCCGGAAATGACATGAAGAAGCCTGCGACGATTTTTACTTTATCTTATTTTAAACTCATTACTGCCCAAAAATCTTACTAATATTTGATAATTATGCTGGCGATCAATGAAGTTGTCTGCCTAAGGTGTCTTTAATTATGTCTAGAGCAAAATACTTTTTGCTGTATACTGAGCGCACGAAAAATCCTTGCTTGCAATATGACCACATTTATGCCAACAATTATACATTCTGCAGACAAGGACAAAGCTTGAATGACAGAACAGATAAGTATAGAGCTTGAACAAACCAATTTTAATTAATTTTTTTTTGTTTTCATCCGGTTTACTTTAAGCTGGTTTACTAACTAAACAAATTAAAAGATCATGAAAAAGAATTCTCACACATCACTGTTATGAAATAAAATTAGATTGCTAATTAAAACAACACGATAAAGAAAAATGCTTAAAAATTTTACCCGCATTAAATTTAAATACAGTAAATGATTAGTAAAAGAACAAGACATAGCCCTTTACTGCAAAACAATGGAATATCTTTTTATTATTTTTGAATTGGTAAAGGTAAAAAGTAAAGTCTGCATACGAGCCAAGTGGCCCATCAGGCTGCAGCTTATCTCAGTTTCTGTAGCATGAAGCAATTAGGAATATTTCTATTTCCCCCTGGATGGGATGCTAGTCCATCACAGGGTTACCCCCAGTATCAAGGTGGCCAGTACCCATTTATACACCTGGGTGGAGAGAGGCACTGTGAGAGTAAAGTGTCTTGCCAAAGAACACAATGCAATGTCCCCAGTCAGGGCTCAAACCCAGATTGCTCGATCCGGAAACAAGGACACTAACCACAACACCACTGCGCCACATTATTCTTTTCTTTCTTTTTTCAATAATAATTGTTTAATCAACTTCATTTAATACAATTTCTTTATAACTTTGATTTATTTTTTGTTACTGTATAATTATGTTTATTAGTAGCAATTGTAAATTGAAAGTCTTTGTTTCATTGCAGGCTATAGATGATTTAAATCTTAGTACCAGCTTTGCCTAACCTCTGAGCTACAATGTGGTTGTCTGACACATGAGCTGGACTACAATTTAATGTAGACAGTACTTTTCACAAGTTTTCAAAAAGAAGTAAATGTGCCACTCCTCTATTTTGGCCATCTAAGAAGATTCGGTGAAAATTTAAGACAAACTAGGGTGCAAAGGAAACCAAATTTTTGGCTTGCTCTTTATGCAAGCTCTAAGGGACAGACCATAACTTTTTGGGTGGGGAGAGGGGGGGGGGAGAGGGTGGGAGCTGGGCAATTTCCAAAAAAGATTCCTGCACAACTACATTTAAGACAGCTGAAAAACATTGTGCCAGTGAAAAAAAAAAAAAAAAAAAAAAAAAATGAGCAAGTGCTTTCTACTATCCAGGTCTTGTGTTTGACTTTAAAAAACTCTTGCACAAGCTATTGCCCTCCCCCCTCCTTCCCCACCCCGAAAAAAAAAAAAAATTTAATGCACAATCTAAAGACGAGAAGAAAATATTCATGCTCCAGAATATTGCCCAACCCCCACCTCCCCTCCTCCACAAAATAATGGTCCATCCCTGACTATGATGTATATACTAGTGCATCATAGCCATTCTTACAAGCCCTAGAAAATTTCATGTCTTTCGGTACTTCTGTTATTTGAATGTGCTCAAAACGTTTCCCAAGGCACTTCACGCAAGTTGAGGAATCTACTAGTCCTAAGCTATCAGACACGATTTTCTTTGCATGTTGCAAACTCGCCAGATCGTAAATTTTGGTCGCCAACTTATTTTATATATAACTCACATGAGAACACTAACATGATTTTCTACGTTACTTTGCATGCAAGAAAGTCACAAATGAAGAGCTAAAACTTTTGAAAACAACACGAGTAAGACTTATACACTGTTATAAAGCTACCGTTGTTCTCAGATTATAGGGAGCTTAAGCACGAGCGTTTTTGAGAGGCGGACGGCAACTGGAAGAGAAGATTTCGCATGCTTGGACTGTATTGTCCCCCAGATTTTTATACTACTCATCTCTAATGAAGAAAAGATACTTAGCAATGTGAATATGGGTGTGTAAGGACAAGTTTAAAGTGAAAAAAGCTCACTTCTGGTTACCGTCCACATCTCAAAAACGTGCGTGCTTAAGTTCCCTGATGTCTCTGGTTCGCAGGTGATGGTTTTCTTCTAAGTTATTTTAAATGGAGCGAAGCACAAAAACTTTTACGTCCATGGTTTTCGTAATGACCCAAACATGGGTCCTTTCGTATTTCTTCAAAACGCAGTTCTTTATTTTCGTCGCCTTTCGCCGCTGATAAACAACACTGTGCTTGGTCTAGGCTTCTACACAACTGATCACATCTGCCGCCATTGTTCTCGCGTTTTGGAAGAGGCCGCTGAAACAATATGACGCTTGGTAAACGCAGTTTCGACGTGTCGAAGTAATTTTTACCATTACAAGTAATTTTTACAATTTTCTTGTAATATTCAGACATTATTTTAGTGGGGACGGAAAGGTGAATTGTCTACTAGCTACCAGATCTGAATAATTTCGCTATCTTAAGATTTAAAAACAAAAGTTGTGTTGTGGTCATCTTTACTTATCGTACAAATCGCAAGTCGCCAGCTGGCGACCAGTTCTGAAAATTTAGTCGCCAGTGCTCAATTTTTGGTCGCATTGGCGACCAGTGAGTCGCAATTTCGAGCCCTGTATGCATTTGAATTTCACTTGAAAAAACCTATTGCAGTCCATACTAAGCCAGGATAATTATTCTGAAAAAAACAAAAACAAAAACAAAATGCAACTTGCAGAGAGAAATAATTCATAATCTAAGGAAATGTGACTGACTGCTCAAGGTTAACTGGCCAGTGAAATATGTGCAAGATTTTAAGAGAGATGTAGCATGTATTTGAGTCTTGTGGCAGCGCATGATCTTATCAAGCCATAGCTTTTCAGCATGGTTATCCCAGCATTTAATTCACTGGTGCCAACCATTCAAAATATACACAATGACAGAGAGAGGCACAGTGAGAGTACAGAGTCTTGCACAAGAACACAACGAAGAGACCAGCTTGCTTTCTAGGGACATTGCAGAGCCCATGTTCAAACACAGACTTCTTGAACCAGTGTTCAGCACACTAAGCCATTAGACTACCAGGCATGCATCAAATCTAAAGTTAGTTTAAAACAATTGCAGTTGTAAAGAAAATGATCCCTAAAGTAAAAAAAAATAATAAATTCCTTCAACTTACAGAGTTAAACTTTCTATATCTGGTCATTGATCATTCCATGTTAATGAGGCGAAGTTGGACACTGACAATGTGCTTAAATCAAGACACTTTGAAGAGGTGGTATATAAAAAAGCTTATACAAGGCTTCTCTCAGGGAGGTTCAATCACATTTTACTAACTTATTGTAATGGTAAGAAAGGTAAAGTCTGCATACAAGCCAAGTAGCCCATCAGGCCAGAGCTTAAGCTGGTTTCTATAGCATGAAATGACTAGGAATTTCCCCCTTGGATGAGATGCTAGTCCATCGAAGGGCTAACCCCAGCATCAAATTCCCCAGCATCAAATTCCCCATTATCCATTTGTACACCTGGGTGGACAGAGGCACTGTGAGAGTAAAGTGTCTTGCCCAAGAACACAACACAAAGTACCCAGCCAGGGTTCGAACCCAGACCATTAGACCACCCGGCCTCAAAACTAAAGTTAGTTTTAAATTATGGAAGTTGTATGGAAGTTGTAAAGAAAATGACTTACTGAAATTAAAAAAAAATAAACTCCCTCAGCTCGTAGAGTTCAACTTTCTACATCTAAATTACCTGTACCATGGGCAAGCAGGAATTCAGTCCATTCAGTCCATTCCAGTTTCCATGCTTGTACCATACTTTGAGATAACAGTTCTTCAGTTAAGTGGATTACAAAATAAACTGACTTTCATTTCTGAAAAAAAAATCAAAATTTAATGTACAGTTAAACCCATTCACAACACTTTGAAAGGTGGGGGAGAGTGTAATCTCATGTGTTGGTTCATACTCATCTGATGTTTTGCACTTATGACTTCACTCACTTTATGTGTAAATCATACTTTACAGAACACCAGTTTATTATACTTTTATGTGTCTCTGACTTTTAGTATGAAGTATAGCTTTCGAGTAAATCATACTTCGTGAAAAACTAGTTAATAATCCTTTTATGTAATGACTCTCAATTTTTCCTACCTAAATCAATATTGTAGGTATTTGTAAGTATTGTTGGGAGAGTAATCAGTGTATGTACAGGTTAAATTGTAAGCATTGTTACAGTACAATAAGTCGAGTAATTAGATGTAAAAAATTCTATGCTCACGCCAGTCACTAATGTATAACACAATACTAGATCAACAATGTTTCTCTATTTCCTTTCTCACAATTCAAGGAAATCTATAATATACTGCTGAAAAAGATAAAACAATAAGCTCTGTAATAAGGCGAGGTAATATGAGCAACATTTTCTTTCACTTTGGTGTCAAGCAATGTCACATTACAAGTTTAAAAGTGCTGTTGTGCTTGTTTAACTGCCCAAGTGGCAACTGCAACAACATATATATGCATGAAGAAGAAATTACTAATAATTATTACCTCTGTGCAAGATAATCCTATGACTTGGTGTTAGTAAGTGCAGCAACAATGCTTTTCAACTTGCATGGTGACATTTTTTTGTTGTTGTTGTACAAAACAGTTGCAAAGAAAACTTGTGTTGTTTGTATTACTTCAGGCCTCTATATGCCAGTGCCAGTGCATTTATTTTGAATTCATTTTGACTGAGGCTGAATCATAACATGAAATACACTGGTAAAACCAGCTGGTTATGACCCTGGGCTACCTCATACAACTTTGTTATGACTTTTAGTTGGGATTTAAACTGTAGGGAAAGCTTAGATCCAGGGGGAGAATGGGCTTATAGGCTGCTCAATGTAGAATGGTCTCGTGAGCTATAAGTTGTAGAAAAGGCAAACCCAGATTAAACATTTTGATCTGCACTGTCAAACTTCTGGAAAGTAGACAGTGAGCTTTCAGCTCTTTTATACAATTTTCCAACTTCATTTCCAATACTGGTGAATTCGGTGAGGCAATGTAATACAGTATACATCCCTCTGCTTTAATTGGCACATCTTGAATTTCAAGTTTATAGAAACATGAATTATTTAACCTAGCAAAACAGTGTTGTGATACTGCTAGGCAAGTGAAACTCACTTTACATGTAAACACTGGAAGATCAATAGATGAAACACTTACTGCATGTTAACAATACAACAAGTTCAAAACAAGCTGACATCTACTGTGTTAAACACTGGTAACTGTTGAGGAACTATAAACGAAACTGGATAAAATTCACAGGGAAGAAGCACTTGCATAAAGCACTACAGCTGAAAAGTTGCAAAAACATCGATGTCAACTAGTGTCAACATACCAAGTCTCCATACTCATCGATCGGATGGTCCCAGATAAGAGAATCTCGTTCGCATACGTTTTAAACGCAGTTACCTCTCACTATAATGATGGATCGTGTATTTTATTCGATTATCTGACACCTTATTCCTCGGTTTCAAGAATCAACCATGTATGCCTTTCATTAAAACAGGCAGGCTTTTTACAGGGTATTGTGGAGGACTTGAGATCGATAACTCTGCGCCACGAGGTCTAGTTTCCACGAGTTTCTTGTTTCGAAGTGAAACCTTTACACCAAAAACTCCTGGGGCAGTTTTTACCTTGGCTAATAAGTCTGAAAATCTTTTTTAAAGCTTCAACTTTACGAAAATAACTCACCTTTAAATACATTCTTTGCTTGCTACCGCAGAACTCAATTCGATCGCCATATTGGATGGAGCGCTCAAATGTCAAATGCAAACAGACCTCACTTTCAGGTGGGATTGTTTTTTCAACCAATGCGCATCGGTGGCAAAAATAGTAACAAGCAACAAGTACATTGAAAGAAGATTTGAAAACCGTTTTGGAGCGTAGTATGTAATATTTAAAATAAAATGACTGGGATTACAGCCGGCCAAAATGAGCTAATACTCTCAGAAAGACGAATGAACTCTCTAGTATGCATTGTCACAGAAGCCTACTTTCTCGAAATTATCGTCCTCTATCACGAACTGTAAAAAAAAAGTTTTAAATCAAACTGCACCAAGAATGCTTCTAAAAATTTCTTCCCGATGATTAAATAAGTCGCCATCACTTTATAGTAAGATAAGCTTCAGGGAATCCTTGTGGTTTGCACTGTGCGCATAGTTATACGATGGTCAACATCGGGGATCTTTCAAAGTAAAAAAAAGAGCAAATTAATTTATCTATCAGTAGAATGGAGTCTGGACTCTTTTGCAGATCATGACTTTTACTTACTTTGTCACTGTTGCTTTTTGACTACAGGAGAGTTCTAATGTACATGATTTTGTTAACAATCTTAGTCATATCACAAATGCGTACACATTTGATGTAATTCTTGGAGATTTTAATATCAATTACTTTAATGAAAAAGAATCACACAATTTAAAGAATATATTGGAAAGTAGATTGGGTTATCAACAAATTGTGAGCACATCAACATTTTTATCAGGAAGTCTTCTTGATCATGTTTACATCAGATCACATAAATTTAAAAGTGTTGATAATAGTGTGATTGGGGTTTACTATTCAGATCATGATGCAGTTAAAATCGTCATTCATTTATGATGTAAACAATAATTTGCAGCTGAAGAAACATGTAAGTGTTTTCTAAAGGCTTAAAATACATGTTGCATGCATTTTTGATTTTATGCAACAGTACGATTATTGAAATAGTATCATTTAATTTGAACAGAAAATTTAATGAATGAAGTGAATATGGTGATAAAGTGAGTATTACAGAGAAATTCTATGTTAGTGCATAGCAGTCAATGTTGTACACAATGTGTAGAAACATGAAGCCCGGACCACCACCAAGGTAAGTTTCATAATTGTAAATTTATAGTTTAAAATTAAAATGTGACTTGGATTATTGAAACTACTGCATAGTTTTGAATTTTATTCATTTACTTGTGTGGCCATTTATGCTAAGGATCAACACCATGTTTGAATCAATGCACTTGTATTCATATAAGATACTTTTTATTCATAGTTTTTTGTATTGTTATTTTTTGTTGTAATTAATTATGGGAACAAGTACTTTACTAGCTGTTGAAAGTGCCGAAATTGTAATTTGTAAAAGTAAACCTTTTGATTTTTATCATGAACTTGGATATATATTAATTCAATAGTCTTCCTTGTCAAAATAGCAGAACTCAAATATTTCTTTTCTGATTGTTATATAACTTGCAGATTGGGGACATTGCACCACATTGTGTCACTTTCTCAATAATGGATAAAGTATACATGTAACCAAAAACAAGTGAATGTGAAGTACAGTTTGAACACAATGGACATCTCAATCAGCACAAAAACATTACTGGCTCATGCATCTCAAGTGTGGAAGTCATCAAGTGTTATTTAAGTCAAGGAATTGGTGGTCTAGTTTACTTCAAGACAATGGAAATGAAATTCTAAAGAGAAACTATTTGACATATAACAAAGTGAAGATGAAACCATAGTTCAAAATATGATGATATTCAATGCCAGTAGAATGACATTTCTTTTAGGAAAAATTACCTTCTCAATTAATTTGTATTGATTCGGGAAGGCATTTGTCTTCTAAACTTTGAGATCATTTTGAGGAACATAAAATCTATAGTCACTGCCTTAGGAGATTAACAACAACATTAAAGCTACTGTTGAATAGAAAACATGATGATCTTGATGACAATATTCAGTAGAGTATTCAGTTGACATTAATTATATGCTGTGCAATTTACTATTATTATTGTCATCCTTCTCTCTCTATGAAGAACAGAAATAATAAAAATAGCACATGTCAAATTACATGTCGAGTATAGCGCGTACAGCACACTCATTAACATACAAATCGATCAAGACTTAATACAGAAAATAGAGAAATTTTGAATTACCTTGGTTTATTCCTTCTAATTACATGCATCCCACAGGTTTTATGGGTGATGATCCAAAAAGCTGAATTAATGAAGGTCACAACTTCATGTAGTCGACGAATTGGCCTGTTGTAAATACTCTCGATGAATCGGTCCTTTGTTGGAATTTTGTTTTTGTTTTAAAACCGCAACATGGCGTGTAACTTCCCAAATATTTAAAAATCCTTTGTTCCAAGGAAGTTTTCCACAGAGACTTTGTGTGCTTTCTTTACGTATGCAATTGTTTCTATTGAGTAAATTTGAAACATTTTGTTCCTTTTAAAGCAGTTGGAAAAGACTTCTAAAAATTTAAAACAGTGCAGTGGACTTGGTTTTACCGAGTGGGGAATAACTGCTGATTGTGATGATTGTCATAATGTAACACCAGGAATGTTTAAGGTCATTCCTCACATTTGCATTGCGCATCCTTACTGCACATAATTTATGGCGTCATTAGCGCATGCTTGTGTACGCACATATTGAAAACATGACAGATTTGCCTTGATATTGAGCTCTGTCAGTTGAAAAATGGCTCTAGCTCACCAACGAGCATGGGCACCCCAATTTTTTTTCTAGTCATTGTAATCAACTAATCATAAGCTTTGTGTGAGAAAAGACTGATCTAATTTCTATTGCTGAAAATTGAATAAATAAGGAAAACAGCAGATACAGTGTGGTCTTTTCTATTTTGCAGTCGGTAATCACGTCAAGAAATTTGGTTCAAATTTTTAATCAAGGATTTAGCTTTCTGTCTGAATCAAACTTAAACTTTCATTTGTGTCCGACACAATGTATTGACTGTAGTTTAATGCGTGTTCTTATGAGTCCGGGCTTATAAAAATGTTACAATTACTGGGACTGCATTGTTATAATAGGCATTAAATAATGCCAAAATGGGGCATTTTCAATGCCTCACTGCTCCTAAATGAACATGGGCACCCCCCTTTTTTATTTCAAAATTGAAGTTATCATATGACAAATATTCAGTGGACAAAGTTTGAACAAAAATCTATTGTCACTTTTATTTCAGAGGAATTACCTTAAGAGTGTTGTCCGAATTGAGAATGGACCGAGGGATGGGCAAAGCTTTTTGGCTGGGTGGGGGAAGGAGTGGGGGTTAGTTGAGTGGGCAGTTAGCAAAAATATATGCCATGGAAAACTTCGAAACTTTGAAATTTTTGCTGTAATTAACAAGAAATCATGAATTATAAAAATATTAGTCAAGTAAGTATCGATTACACAATGATAGTGCAACAGTATGTTCTGTTGTAACATTTAAATGACAGCTAGTTATTGTTCAATGATGGTGCAATAGTTTATATGTTGATGGTGCAATAGTTTAGTTAAATAGCTCACGTATGATGTTGCTGAACAGTGCAGTGGAGTAACGCGAATTCTCAGAGGTGAATAGTGGTTACAATTCTCTTCCATCAGTGCATAATTGTTTCTTGCTGTGAAAATGTCGAAAGGTAAGGGACAGCCGAAACTGGGGAACTATATTAAAATAGACTATATTTTTATAATTTATTTTCTCTATTGCAGAAAGGAAAGACTTTGGTAAGAGTAAATGTTTAAGGAAAAATAGTAGTACCGTGGAGGAAAGAGTTTCAAACACAGGTCTGTTGTTGTCACTTTCAGTTGTAAATTAAAAGAGATAAGCGGTAGAAATAGCGGCATCTTGCGAGAAAAATGGTAAAAATAATAACCTTTATTTTTGCTTTACTAGGCAAACAAAAGCAGCAAATTAAACAACAGGAAATCTTTACTGCCAATATTGAAAATTCTTTTAGTGAAACAGGGACGTCAAAATCTACAGGTGAGTGAAATGTTATTTCTGTCCGTCGATGGTTTCTGAATTACTAAATTTTCCTTACATACTTATTATCTTTTTGCTTTTTAAGATAAGCTGGTTGGATTGCTCTACCGATGTTGTATTTAAACATTTCGGATGCTGTAATAAATAACCGTTTGACTCGACTCGTTTTTTCACAGGCGAAACTGAAGAAAAAAAAGATGAAACTTTGAAATCCAGTGACTACTCTTTTTGCACTGGACAAAATGAAGGTACCAAATGTCACAACTGTGTTATTTTGCGTCTACACGGTGAACTGAAACTTTAATCTACCAAATGCCGTTAATAACTACAGGCTTCGGGTTAACAACTAATGGCTTTATGCACGACCATCATTACCAAATGTACCGGAAAATAGTCATTGTAGTAAATTATGCTAAATAAGTAATAAGTCAATCCGCTGATGGTCTAGAAAAAGGGTCAGCAGGTTGTAACAATCCAGCTCAATTTGTTCAGTACAAATATTTACAAGACCAAAGGCTGCCACCTCTTTAGATCATGCAGGTTTTGAAACAGCCAGTAAAAGAATGATACTAAATCTTCTTTAGTCTTAGTCCGGCTGTGGTTTAGCAAGAAGCATTAAAGGTACTTTTTAACTCGGAATATGTTTATTATTTTCCAAGTTGCGGTGGTGAAACGGTTACACTCCATCACTCCATCACTCCTTTACTCTTTAACTCACTTCCCATTAGACATGTGGAAACCGGAAGGGGGGAACTCTCATATGAAAAGGCAAGAAATACTCTTCGGAAAATTACAATTTAACTCCTGACGGAGACTAATGTGGACGTTGCCTGAGCTTCATTACACGGAATAGGTTCGATTATTAGCCACTGTTCAAGAAAGGATTCCACGCGCAGTTGTAGATCCAACTCGGGTACTGGAGAGATGAGGGAAATCAAGCCTGAAAACAGAAATTAAATTAGAGCGTAGACCAGAGTCCTTGGTTTGCAACCGGGACGACGAGCATCCCCTATCTTACATATTGTTATTTCCCCGCCGGGTTTCGAACATGAGCAGTCTAAGGCCATTTTAAAGTTTCTTGCTGCGTGTCAAGTTAATTATTTTTGAAATATAGAAGTTGAAGGTGTAACGAATTTTCCATAGTAAGGAAAATACTTATGGTTCTTGACTTAGCGATTCGATTCAGGAAAAGTGTTAGTGGTTTTTCATTCAAAAAGCTACGCAATATCGTAAGTTCCAAAGCAATCGCCTGAAACAAATGATTTATTTTAACAGGATTGGAATTCGTGGACTCTCGCGCAGCGAGTAAGCACTGATCAGACTGTGCTACGTGCACATAAGAATTTACTTGGGGAAACGTTACCTATATAATTAGGTACAGAAGGCTCAAGTGCCCCATAACACCCTTTCATTATTATTTTCCGAGTTCAGTGGGTCACAGCCACTTTGATTTGTATTCAAGGTGAACTGCTATCATTGTTTTGTTACAGGTGAAACTAAAGAAAAGAGAGATGAAACATTGATATCTCATGACTACTCTTTCTGCACTGGAGAAACGTCAGCATTAACTGAAGGTACAGAATGTCAGAATTGTGTTATTTTCTGTCTACATCGTAATGTAAAACTTTAATGTCCCAGATGCCGTTAATAGCTACAGGCCTTAGCCTAACAACTAATGACATTACCAAAAATCGTGATTACCAAATGTGCTGGCAAATAGTCATTTTACTGAGTAAATTATGCTAAAGTAATAACTCAATCCGCTGATAGGCCTAGAATGATTGGGGAGCGTGGAACAATTTAGCTCAATTTCTTTAAGACAAATGGTTAAAACATCAAAGACTGCCAGCACTTTAGAATATGGAAGTTTTAAAACAGTTAGTAAAGGAATGATACAAAATCTTATTCTCTTTTTTGTAGCATCTTTTAGTGAAGGTCAACTGAATAAACAGTTTGATGGAGATGCAAAGGAATGTGATCATCTAAAGAAAGTTCCGATCTCTGGATATATTCATGATACTTCACCAGTAAAGCCGAGCCGCAATAATTATACATATTTCAACTTTAAGTTTCAAAGTGCAAATGGTTTCTGCGATGGAGTGTGCTTTGATAAGAGTCTCTATAATCAGGTGAAGCAAAAAGACGAAACGCAAAAGAGTGTTAGGCTCTCCAACTATTCATTGAAAAGGTCATTGCAAAATAGCAATGACACGACAATTGTCATTAATAAACGTACTAAAACTTGAGAGTATTTCAGAGTGCCCATTTGATCACCAGCAATCTTGGACAGAATAAAATGGAACAATTATCCCCCATCCCCCCCAAAGCAATGATGAAGGCGCGAAGGAGCAAAAGCGCGCCATTTTGGCATCATTGAAATGGGGGGAGGGGTGGTCCAGATGTTCCATTTGTTTTGTCCAAGATTGAGGCACCTTCAAAACGATTTATAAAAATCAGTGAAATCGATAATATTTCAGATTTCACTTTAGTTTCAGTTATCGGGAAAGTACATATCAGATCAGAGCAGAGTGAAGTTAAGGTTCAGGAGCGGTCAGTAATGAAATTGGATTGTAATATAGCGGACGACACCAGTGCAATTAAACTTACTTTATGGAACAAAAATATCCCCTTAGTCCAAGAAGGGCAAGTATACGAAATTGTCAATGCAAGAGTTCGCTCATTCCAAGGAGAGAAATATTTATCAAGTAATTTTGACACCATCATTACTACAGTGAAATCGGATGTGCGGAATATGACAGTTGTTCCACAGCTAATGGAAAATGAAGAGTCTCTTTCACTGAATACTATAACTGTCAATCGAATTGCTGGGGTGCAAGAAATTCAACGCTATGCAGTTTGCAACAGTTGTCACCGTAGACTGAGCAATCTCCAGTCATATCTAAGTACTTGTGATTCTTGTGGGTTAAGTCAAATCAAGACAGCTGCAGATCAAACACACTTCAGTGTAGGGGTATTCATTGGCGGAGAACACAACGTTCTTTTAAGGGTTCTTCAAGATCAAGTGGAATCTTTCATAAAGTTGTATAATGAACAAGCAGAGTCTTACAACAAAATCAATGTGGAAAATCCCACAAATTCTGAGATTATCGCTGCATTTTTGGCAGCGCGCGAGTTGAAAATAACTTTCAACACTAAAAGTAAACTGGTGTCTTCGATTTTATATAGCAAATAAGTTAAAGTAACATTGCCTGTTGTTTTATTTAGGTTAGCAAGGAGTTGTAAAAGTTATTGCTTTGCAACGTAAAGAAATGGAAAAGCATTTCCTTGCTGAATCTTACTTTGTTGAAACTTAATGCTATAAGATACGTGTATAGCAAGTAAGGAGATTGATTTGTAGAATGCCCAATATTGTTTATCTTCTAGAAATTGTTTCCTTTTTTGAAAGTGTAAGAAATAATTCATTAGTGAAAAATATTGTAATATCACTGAAATGCATAATGTTTAATAAACTGTTGAAAATTGTTCTTGTGTTGAATATATACAGTTCGCTATTTAAAACTAAACAAACGCCTTAGTGAAAAGTAGAAGAACCGAAGCCAAATGGATAGTTATAGAAAACCACTTTCGACCCTGGGAATAGGATTAGCATCCTACATAGTATAGTCTGTAGTTGCTTCATGCCGGAAATGAAGTCCAAAGATAACGAAGAATCTTGTCCATTCGGGAAATGAAGCCTGCCCGACAACTAAGATATGTGATGCTTTTTTTAACTTTTATGTTATCTTCCTTGCTTTCAACTGATTTCTTTTTTCTTGCAAACGTTCCTGTTGTACTGTCAAACATAAAAGGACCCCAGCAAGAACAAAAAGTTCCTGTGTGATCAATTGGGAAAATTGATGGGTAAACAGTTCTAGCCACACTTCTTTGATATAAAGATAAGAAATAATTTTTTGAACAATAGCCGATATACAACTGCAACAATAACTGAAAAAGGTAAGTCACAAAATATTCTTTCTTTTTGAAATGCGCTCTTTAAAAAAGTATGCATAAAGTCATTGTCCCAGAAAACAAAGAAATGAAAAAGACTTAGAAATTAACATCGTAGAAACACGCGGACAGCCTTGGTTATAGTCCCCACAGAAAAATAGACTTTTCTACATATAACTGGACTTTGAAAGTTGCAGAAACATCCACTTCTTTTAAAAATGAATAATTATAGCTATGTCAAAGTGGTCAGTTGGCCTGATAACAACCCGTCCCATTTAAAACGAGATGGTATCAACAGGGGAGGTTTGGTAAATTTCGTTATTTTGTAGCAATGTACATCTGCCTCAAAATAATGAAATAAAGTTTCAGTATAAAAAAATATAGTTCTGTTGTAACAGTCCTTGATTGCACATAAAAACATAGCAAAATGTTTACAGATAGAAATGGAGACATGCGAAGACGCAATGGAGAAACAGAATATGTAGGCGACACATTTGAACAAGTGCATAAACAACTCCTTAAAAGGAAATATGATGTGCATATACGAACCAGACAATGGCGCATACAACGGAAAAGATACAAGGAATACTTGGCGTCATTTTAGACCTACTGGACTAAAGGATGGCATTTCGTTAAAATTGTTGTTCTTAAGAAGTAAAAAATGTTGATAAGAGAAAGTATAAAAAAAAGAAGAAAAAAAGGCATATTTTTTATTAGATCCTTACAGCGACAATCATAGAGGGCAGACCTAGTTAGAAAAAAGCAAAAAGAAGCGTGCTAATAACTTTGCTAAAAAACAACAGAGCTCACTATACAACCGGGAATAGGTGTTAGCACACGAAAATAATTACACAACCAGTGGAACAATACATGAGAAACGTAGACAAATGATGTAGCAAGATCAAGAAAGTTAGGGATACAATTGCCTTCATAAAACGTGTAGCCGCTCATGATGTTATGTTATCATGAGAGAGTAGACGGAAAAAGAAAAGAATAAGCATTTTCCAATGGAGTCTAACTAATGCAATCGAAAATAATATATCTACTTGGAAAAAGTGCCAAAAACAAGGCTAACCTCATTCAGTAACCACTATAGGAATTGATAATATAAATTTAGATTGAAATGCCGTGAAGAGAGGAGTGCATTGTAAACATACAGAAATGATCTCAAAAAGATAAAAAACTACAAAAAGGTTAACAAAATAATTGGAGGATAATCAGCACTCAAGTGGCGGCTATATATGAAAATTCTTGCAATATTTATCAAACCACAAGCCAGTAAGGTAGCAAAGTACATATGCCTCAGACCAATGAAATAAAGCTTTAATAGTACGGTTCGACATTTAACGCTAAACAAATGGCTTAAGTGAGAAGTAAAAGAAGCGAAGCAAAATGACTAGTTATAGACAACTACACTGAAAGTAAGATTAACATCCTACACAGCTCATGTAGCATAGTCTCAAGTTGCTTCATGCCGGAAATGAAGTCCAAAGATAACGGAGAATCTTGGCCAGTCGATAAATGAAGCCTGCCCGGCGAATAAGATAGATAATGCTTTATTTCACTCTGATGTTATCTTCCTTGCTCTTAACTGTTTTTTTTTTTTTTTTTTTTTTTTTTGCAAACATCCCTGTCACAGTGTAGAAAATAAAGGGACCTCAGAACAAGAACAAGAAGTTCCTGTGTGATCAATTGCATTAATTGATCGATAAACAATACTAGCCACAGTTTGGTAACATAGAGATAAGACCTAATTTTTTGAACAATAGGCAACATACAACTGCAACAATAACTAAAAGAGGTATATCACAAAATAGTTTTTTTTCCAAATACGCTCTTTAAAAAAGTGTGCATAAAGTCATTTTCCCAGAGAACAAAGAAGTAAAAAAGTCCCCACAGAAAAATAGACTTTTCTACTCATAACTGGACTTTGAAAGTTGCCGAAAAATCCACTTATTTTAAAAATGAATAATTATAGCTATGTCAAAGTGGTCAGTTGGCCTGATAACAACCCGTCCCATTTGAAAGGAGATGGAATCAACAGGGGAGGTTTTGAAAACTTGTTATTTCGTAGCAAAGTACATCTGCCTCAAGATAATGAAATAAAGCTTGAGTATAAAAAAATACAGTTCTGTTATAACAGTCCTTGACTGCGCATAAGGACATAGCAAAATGTTTACAGATAGAAATGGAGACATGCGAAGACGCAATGGAGAAACAGAACATGTAGGCTGCATGTTTGAACAAGTGCAGAAACAACTCCTTAAAAGGAAATATGATGTACATACAAAACAAGACAATGGCGCATACAGTAGAAAAGATACAAGAAATACTTGCGTCATTTTAGATCTGCTAGATTAAACGATAAATTTCCTTAAAATTGTTATTCTTAAGAAGTAAGAAATGTGGTTAACGGAAAGTATAAAAAAAGGAAAAAAGACATATTTTTTATCACATCCTGATAGCGACAATCATAGGGTGCAAACCTAGTTAGAAAAAAAACAACAAAAAAAAGCGTGCTAATACTTTTACTGGAAAACAGAAGAGATCACTAGACAACCGAGAAGAGGTGTTAGCACACAAAAATAGTAACAACAAGATCAAGAAAGATAAAGATAAGAATATGAAAATTGTTGCCTTGACAAAACGTGTTGCCGGTTATGTAGTTATGTTATCAAGAAAAAGTAGACGGAAAAAGAAAATAGTAAAAATTTTCCAATGGAGCCTAACTAATGCATTCAAAGATAACATATATACTTGGAAAACAGCGCCAAAAACAAAGTTAAAATAACTTTAAAAAACATCAGTAACCACTCTGGGAACTGATAACATAAATTTAGATTCAAATGCAACGAAGAGAAAAATGCATTGTTAACATAGCGAAATGATCTCAAAAAGATAAAGCGCTACAAAAAGGTAAACAAAATAAGTGGAGGATAATCAGCACTCACTTTGCTATAAATGAAATTTTTTGCAATATTTATCAAACCATAAGTCAATAAGGTTGCTGTTCACTGTTGCCAAATTGGATATAAAGATACCTTTGTAGGTTTTAATTTTCAGTCATCCAGTGAAATTGGTTGACATGGTTAATGCAAAATGGAAACCCTAAACAACCATCTCTTTCTGTTGCTGTTACTTGCCTGTTCTTTACATGGTTCTAAAGGTAAAGTTTTCCTCTTTTTTGTAACTTTGATATATTATAAGACAAGAGACTTGTCTTTGCGTTTGAATTGAAACTCAAGCTAAAATTTTAAAATGGTTGTACGGTAGATCCGTAGTGGATAATTCAATTACTTGATTTTTATGATTAATAAAGTAGTGTGTTCTGCAAAGGGCCTATCTCCAATCTCGGCCCCAGGGTACTTTTTTAACCCCGCCTCAAGCCAAAGAGCAAACGCAATAGCCAATCTACGTTTTTGTCACTCAAACGTCGCAGAACCAATAACGTCTTTTTATGCAACACAATGACATCGTTTAACGATTCCTGTATAAAACGCCAACACCCTGCTTGTTTTGCGCCAATGTAACATTGCGCTGCAAGTTCAGTTAATTGTTTTTCTACGTTTCATTAAGATGGGTAAGTTTAAAGCTGCCTTTGTCAAGAAATTTACACCTCGCAAAATGAATACAGCGCAAATTTAAAGTTTCTTCTCACTAGGGCACTTTAATGAAGTAAACTGTATTACTTTTTCTCTAAATATGACAATCGTCGTTAGAATACCGATGTTGCTCCGTAAGCCAAGATAATTTCTAATGGTGTTAAAATGTATATTTGTCTTCTAGATCAACAGCAAATCAACATAAAGATTAATTCAGACGAGTGTACGTATTTTATCTTTAGTTTTCTATTTTAAACTTCTTTGCTTTACTTACGTGAAGATTTGATTGCTCAACAGTCATCTTAAAGTTAAAACCTTTATCTCTATGAAACTTTTCAGTGCCACACGAAGTTCCCATTGCGGAAGAAAGCACTTGTAAGTAAATATCACTTATATTCTTACAAACTTACTTTTTTTTTTGTTTTCAAGCTGCGTTTTGAAAAACTTTGTAAGGAGTTTATAACATCAGTTTTCTCGCGCCAAGATTACATAAGAACCAGATATCATTTTGCGTTTATTTTGGTACATGTAAAGTTCCCTTAATCTTACTTTTATTTCTTTTCACATTTTATTCTAGTTTTTGCGCCATTGGATGATCGTAAGTATTCCGTTTTATTATATTTTAAACTGCTTTCTTGATATAAAAGTTCGATTGCCCTATTACGAATAAACAATGGTAATTATAATCGCAAAGTAATTTTCGCCCTATGAACTTTTTAGACCCAATTGCATTGGATAGTTCCAATTATTTATTTGCTTTGTTACATTTTTTTTCAAGTTACTTTTACAACTTAAACAGGAATAATTAGATTAGCTGGTTGCCGCCTGATTGAGAAAAGAGAAGATTTCTTGAAATTGTTTTGTGCTTTATATTTGAGCGCATGCTACATGTAACCACTAAAACTATTCTCCAACCAAATTAATCATTGTAATCTTAGTTTTATTTGTTTTCATATTCTTAAGTTTTTTTTGGCTTTAATTGTTTAGAAAGTTAAAAAGAAATCTGGCTTCAACTTTGCGCCTTAATTTGTTCTTCTCGTAAAAACCTACCGTGTACATTTAAAGTTCCGGTACGGCTTTCTTCCAGGCCTCCGCGGTAAGATTGATTTTCGGTAAAGTATCTCATTTAGGCTTAGGAACCGAAACCGCGCAAATGTTCGCTTGCGAACTGAGATTAGCACAAAAACTCTTGCGAAAAGAGAGAAAAGCAAAGAAAAGAAGTTTGAATCGCAACTTAAAGCCGATATGTTCTGCTAGATACAGAATACTACCGTCTATAATGCAAATTGCGAGTTGATGGCAAAAAAATACCAGTCAAGAAAAATAGAAATGAAAGCTGCAATAATCTCCATACACACATTGATATATATTTTCTACTTGGAATCGATGGGGAAAGTTGGCAACAACAAAATTTGCAAAGGTCAAGCTTATCAAAGTGTAAATCAAACGCCCTCATTTTAAAAGCACTGCCTCCATGATCACAGTTAGTACCTCCTCCATTGCGTTATTTGAAACTAGGCAGTAATTAAAATGTCACCTTTTTCAACATGTAGTAAACTAATTTTTCACAAAACATGGTATGCATGAAGATTTATTAAAAGAGAAGTCTAAGTGTTCATGAAAAGTTTGTCTAAAATTCTAACAAACGTTTACTCTTGTTATTGCTACCTAGCAAATTTTAATCCCATAATTCGTAATCCCAATACTCCTCTTGTGCACTTTGTCATTATTTATTTATTTATTTATTTTTTTTTTTGATGAGATGAGGGCTGGCTGATCACTTATTTGAAGTTCAGAGCCCTTGTTAATAGTGTTTTTCCTGCTGACACTATGCAGTCTTATTAAAGGCAATGTGCTCATAATTGAATATTTAAGTGGCAAGTGAAATTAAAATCAAGTCAATAAAATCAGCCATATCTCATCTTATATTTTCTTGTAACAAAGCAAACTTAAAACCTTTCATTCAATTGGCTTTGTGAAGTTTTCTTTGTTAAAATGCAGGTACTTAAATGATGTGCCTTAAAACCAACTTGTTCCTATGACATACCACAGGCAAAAGCAAAATCATAATGTGTAGTTGCATAGATTATTCAAATTTCACTACAGAAAGAATTTTTCATAAAATCCCCCATCCTTCTGGAAATTCTAATTAAGCTTTATACATTTCCTTAAAGTTTTAAGCATTTGAAAACCCTTTCACCCTCTGGAATTTCCAATTCCTTCTGTGGAAAGAGTATATGGACATTTTGTCCAATTAAGTACATATAGAAGCTAAAACTATTCCTTTAGACTATTGTCTGGAATTCTGTTGACTGCACCTCTTTACTATGTACTTTACTGTAATAAGACAACAAATAGCAATACACTGCCTTTGCTGGAGAGCAAGCTAGCCTTCAGTCATGATTATACTTTCTCTATCTTATATTTAAAGACTCAATTTATAGAGACACAAAAAAGACAATTAAAATGAAAACTATTCTTCAAGGGTAGAATATAAATATTCTCTATAGCACCACATTACTTAAGATATGAGGTCAAAATAAATAAGAATTAATTACACAATCAAACAACTTTTAAAAAGCAATCCATCAGTTGATCCCACAGCAATTAGAACTCCTCACTATGTTGAGGGAAAGAGAGTTGGTACAAATAGCTGTTCGTCACTGATTCTTATGCTAGAGTAAAAGCAAATATATTTAAATAATATACATTCAACAGTAACCAAGTAATGATTGACAAACGAAAACAGAGTAACAGAATATTGATGTATAAAGGGAAAAATAAAGAAAATTTCAACATGCCCCCGTCCCCCTGATAACTGCATTAACAAAGCCACCCCACCAACTAATAACCAGTCTCTTTTTAATGATCTTCTCAATATCACAAGTGAAGGAGAACAATACACTGCCTCTACTAGAAAAAGCAAGGCGTCACTTATGATTCTACTTTTTCTACCTTATATTTAAAGACTCGATTTACAGAGACACAAAAGAGACAATTCAAATGAAAACTATCCTTCAACAGTAGAGTATAAGTATTCTCTGCAGCAACACATTACTAGGATACGAGGTAAATATAAATAAGAATCAATTACACTTTATAATCAAATAACCTTTAAACAGCAATGTATCACTTAGTCTCACAGCAAAGATCCCGTCATTATATTGCAGGAAAGATAGTTGGTGCAAATTAATAGCTGTTAATGTCCCTCATTCTTATGCTTGGATAAAAAGCATCCTACTTTAAATAATATACCTTCAACAGTCACCAAGTGATGAATGACAAACTAAAACAGAGTAAGAGAGTATGCTGTACAAAGGGGAAAATAAAGAGAATTTCAACATATCCCTCCCTCCCCTAGTAAATGCATAACAAAGCCACCCTTCAACCGATAACCAGTCTCTTTTTAATGATCTTCTCAAATATTACAGGTGAAGATGAACAACTACAGCCAGCCATCATCAACTTTTGTATTAAGACCTTTAATATTCTTTTTGAAAATTAAGTTATGAAACTGTTATCTTGTACATGTAGAAAATTTTATACCCATTTTACACCCATAGTAATGCTATTCCAAATTGAAACAGTTTCTCTAAATTGTGATTCAACCACCAACAAAGGAGTATGTAAAGGAATCAAATGTTCTGGCCAAGCATATCAAAAACTTTTTTCAGAAAGCACAAACACTGACGAAACTTGGCTTTCTGAGCAACAAGCACTTTCCCAAATGAAGCTGTTAAGCACTTATGAGAATATTCTGAAGTACAAGCAACCAAACCTACCAAAATTTTGCAAGCATTGACAATAAAAGCCAAATTTTCCAAGAACTGCAAAATTTTGCGGTATTATATTTGTGACTGTACAGCTTTCTTGTGTAAATGGTTTATGATTGGCATCATTTAATATGACTTGCATGACAACAATTAATCTTGACTAGAAGATTTTTCAAGCTAAAAAAAAGACCAAAGCAATCTGTTATTAAAACAAGAAACAATTTTGTCTATAATTACAGACTCAATGAATCCTGAAAGTTACAATGAGGAATGTAAGTATTTACTTGAAATCACAATGCTTAAATTGAGTAAGTGAGACAATAAGTGAGTGAGTAGACTTTATTGGAGAGGGTAACATCCAACAGTAACACAGCTGATTATATCAACATAAACCAAGGAGGTTACGAAGGCCTATGCTGGGACCTTAAGTCGCTTAAAGTAACCTTAACTCGCCTTAAGTCGCCTTGAGTCTTCCTAAGTCGCCTTAAGTTGCTAATGGTTATGCAATGTCAGAAGCTAGGTTTCAACACACTCAAATTGCCCCTCTAGAAAGTTATCAAACTTGTAACTGTCATGTTTGGATAAAGTGCACTCTAACCCTATGAAGGAGGAGGCATGATGACCCAATGGTTGGTGCAATGGACCCCTATTGGAGATCATGGCATTGTGTTTGCACTCTTATAGTGTCTCTCCTCACCCAGATGTATAAATGCGTAATGGTTACAGAACAGGAGGGGCAGGGTGCAGGGTGCACCAGAGGTAACCTCAATAGGTGTGCCTTTGATTTTTTTAAAACACTTGTTCCCAATGTATTGGAGCCACCTAAACCCCCCTCCTCCTTAAAGGATCCTAGTCAACCACACCTTTGTTTTGTTTGCATACAAGAGGTTGGCATTTATGTTTTATTCATAGCATGTTAAAGCAAAGAAAATCACTGTGAAACTACTAAAGATAAAGGGACATACTATCAGGAACACAACTTACAGTAAAGCAGCAAGACTTCACCTGTAATATCAATAATATTGATGGCCTCAAAAGTAGCAAGGGCTGACTAGGGTCCTTTAAGAGGACAAGAACCCAACAATTACTGTATTATGCCTCATAGTCATAGTTGCCTTATACATAAAAAATCTAGTATTATTATAGTCCTGCACCTCTCTAGCCCCTAATGTTAGCAGGAATAATTTCTAGATGTGGACAATAATTAAATAGGAATGACAATCTTATCTATACTGTCTCACAGATGCCTTTTTATTTCTATTAAGTTTTATTTTTCGTGTATTTCATTGTGAAAGAATTAATAAACAAGATGACACTCTGTGTTATCATCACAAAATATATTAAATATGGAAAGATACAGCAAATAACTATACTGCAATAATTTCATTTAAGCTTATTAATTTTTGTACAATATTATTGAATCCAATCTTCCAAAGACTTACAGTCTATAATTAATAAACAACAACAGTGAGAGGTGTTCCAAATCATTAACGAGAAAAGCAAAAAACAGAAAGATATTTCTGGGTTAAGGATTAATTCTCTCTAGCCACTTTTACACTGAGCAGTAAAAATACTGTCATCCAAATTCAATTGAACCGAACTGAGTCTACACTTTAAATACTTCACTTACCCAGTGTAAAAAAGTGACAAAAGTGGCCCATTTCTCCAGCAAAAATCATCATTTGCATTTGATTCCACATTCGACCAACTCAGACCAACTGTAAACTTGTGAATTTCGTAATTGAAGAACCAACTTGCAAAGTAAAGTTTATCTATCCTTTTCGTACATTTGATAAAGCCAGCTATTCACATTATCTTATACACTTAACGTGGACTACGCTTACTGTTACTACTGTTACTATCGAAATCCAACATAACCCTTGCGATCAACTCTCACTAAACATGGCCGCCAGACTACTGTTTGGAACACGTGCCTTAGTTTGGCCCCGTGACTAAAGTCTACACGAGCTCACGTGAGCTACTCGTTCTCACGCGAGTAACAGAAAACCAGAAAGAAAACAAATCGCCAAACTAATACTCTCCAAAATTTGAATACAGAAATTTATTATCGGGTGATTTGAAATCACCCAAACACTTAGCAAGAAAATTCATATTTTCGTGGCACAGATGTCTCGTCTCTTTGGAGTATGGAAACCAGTTAGCGGCACAAGGGTTACTGGGAAAATCAAAATGGCGGAAACCACTGTGCCTAGTATCGATGTAACAATTTTTAGTATTTAATTGTGAAAATGTAGTTCTGGGGATTTGTAATTTGTCACGTGGAAACTAGTGAAACTTGGAAGATGTATTTCCTGGCGGTCTGATCAACAAAACCTTCTAAAAAGATTCGATTCACTGTGTAAACTGCCAGGGTCATCATAGTTTTCTGGAACCTCACAAGTAGTTGGTGAAATTTGACAAGAAGTGTTCTTACGAAACAACTTAGCATGCGGTACTCACTATGGTATTGGAATATTTTGCCTCAGTGAGGCAAGAGAGCATCAAATCGATTGGGTCCCCGAAAAGGACTGAAATTGACGCTGGAGATGCAAGATAGCAGATAAGTAGTAGTATGCATACTTTATTTACCCTCGGATTGTAGAGTAGCTTTAACAGCTAATGTCTCCGAGCATTTCAGCAGCACAATGGGCAAAGACCAGACCACAACACCGGGAACTTCGTGCCCTGATCTTTACGATGAGTGTGTGGTGTCTTTAACGTCCCCTGCTGACCATAACAGTGAAGATGCAGGAGACGGGGCCTACGGTTTATCGTCCTTATCCGAGAAGAATAGAATATCTAACCATTTGCAGATGTCATTGCAAACCCAGCATATTTTCCTCAGTTATTTTAAGACCCTGAGTGTTGGTCCGGTCTGGGGCTCGAACCCGAAAACTCTCGCACGGTAGTCCGAAGCTCTACCAACTGAGCTAACCAGTGTTGTGGTAATTCTTTCTTTAATAGTACTTATTTTTTAATGGTTTGAAATCTGGCCCGGGTTGTTCGAAAGCTGGGTAGCGCTAACTCAGGTAGTATATTTTTTTTGTATAGAAATATCTTTCACTCCTTATAGTTGTGTAGTTTTAAAATGAATCAACTCAAAACTAAAAGACAAACTACATAAACAGAAAACTAGAACAAAAAGTTACAAAACTGAAAGTAATAAAAGTTCTCTCTAATCCTGGGTTAGTTTAATTAGGCTTTGAACAACCCGACCTTGGATACTTGAGACTGTGGTGACTTAATTATATACCAGTATTGGTACAATATTGGGTTATTGCAAAAGATATATGGAGAGACTGTTGCTAAGTTTAAATTTATATCACTCAAGTGAAATAAGGTCTCCTCAAGTAACCTTAAGTCACCTTAAGTCTCCTTAAGTTGCCTTAACTCACCTTAAGTTGCCTAAAATTACCTTAAGTTGCCTAAAGTCGCAATGCTTTTCTTGCCAATTTTGCTTAAGTCGCCTAAAGGTGCCTTAAATTGCCCAAAGATGCCTTAAGTTATGCTGACTTAAGGTCCCACAGTAGGCCTTTTCAGGGAGCACGCTATAGATCAAATTTTACGAAAAAGGACACATAAACAATTCACAAAAAAAATAATATTGGCACTTCAAGCTTCATGGAAAACAAAACAATGCATTTTAGAAAATAACAATCAATAGCTAATATACAAATAACAATTCTAAAAGAAAAAAATAGCGATTTCACAATTCACAAGTAATAAAAATGATTCATCATAGTTCACAATAATACCCATTTTCACCTCCATAAATGTAAAGTGAGACTAATTTGCAACTCAGAACCACAAGAGAAAATCAATGCCTTTAAGAGGACAAGAACCCAACAATTACTGTATTATGCCTCATAGTCGTAGTTGCCTTATACATAAAAAATCTAGTATTATTATAGTCCTGCACCTCTCTAGCCCCTAATGTTAGCAGGAATAATTTCTACATGTGGACAATAATTAAATAGGAATGACAATCTCATCTATACTGTCTCACAGATGCCTTTTTATTTCTATTAAGTTTTATTTTTCGAGTATTTCATTGTGAAAGAATTAATAAACAAGATGACACTCTGTGTTATCATCACAAAATATATTAAATATGGAAAGATACAGCAAATAACTATACTGCAATAATTTCATTTAAGCTTATTAATTTTTGTACAATATTATTGAATCCAATCTTCCAAAGACTTACAGTCTATAATTAATAAACAACAACAGTGAGAGGTGTTCCAAATCATTAACGAGAAAAGCAAAAAACAGAAAGATATTTCTGGGTTAAGGCTTAATTCTTTCTAGTCACTTTTACACTGAGCAGTAAAAATATTGTCATCCAAATTCAATTGAACCGAACTGAGTCTACGCTTTAAATACTTCACTTACCCAGTGTAAAAAAGTGACAAAAGTGGCCCATTTCTCCAACAAAAATCATTATTTGCATTTGATTCCACATTCGACCAACTCAGACCAACTGTAAACTTGTGAATTTCGTAATTGAAGAACCAACTTGCAAAGTAAAGTTTATCTATCCTTTTCGTACATTTGATAAAGCCAGCTATTCACATTATCTTATACACTTTACGTGGACTACGCTTACTGTTACTACTGTTACTATCGAAATCTAACATAACCCTTGCGCTCAACTCTCAGTAAACATGGCCGCCAGACTACTGTTTGGAACACGTGCCTTAGTTTGGCCCCGTGACTAAAGTCTACACGAGCTCACGTGAGCTACTCGTTCTCACGCGAGTAACAAAAAACCAGAAAGAAAACAAATCGCCAAACTAATACTCTCCAAAATTTGAATACAGAAATTTATTCTCGGGTGATTTGAAATCACCCGAACACTTCGCAAGAAAATTCATATTTTCGTGGCACAGATGTCTCGTCTCTTTGGAGTATGGATCGTTTCGGTAAATTATCTGTTCGGAAGGCCTTAAATCCCCTCTGATTTTCTTGAGAGAATTGGCACCTGGCACTTTCGTGATATGAGAAATTTAATGTCTGTTGTTTTCGGACTGTTGAAAATGTCGTTTTGAGTACCGAAAAAAGGTCAGCTATCATTTTCGGAAAGGCGATAAGACCTAAGGTTTTCGGGAAATGGACAAAAAAGCCCTAATAAATTCGAGAATACTCAAGTTCCCCTAGAATATCCGAACAGATAAAAATTTTTTAGTGCAACCTAAAATTAACCTACAGAGCTTTAAAAGTACTCCAGATAGCCTAAAACAGCATCTAACAGCATTAGAGAGAAAACGGTCGCTGGGTGCCCCTGTGTGTATCCCCTGCATGCGGTCGGCGACGGTGTACAACCGAGGTCAGTGAAACTCCAGAAATCCCAAGCTATGAATAAATGCCTGGTGTGAATATTTCTAGCAAGCCAGTTTTGACAATGCAAATGTTATGGGCATTTTTCTTCTTGGGTAGAAAGCCAATATAACAGCTGTGTCCATGGGGATACACATATCACTAGTTCATGAAATAATCAGTGATATGCGTATCCCTTACTATCCTGTACACGCGTGCACGCGTTTTTAGTGGAATTATCGAGTTTCAAACTTCAGTGAACCCAAGCCGTGTAAAAACGTCGGGTGCTAATATTGCCTGCAGTTTTGACAAGGTTGATGCGCTATATTATAACAGTTGTGTTTCTGGGGATACACATATCACTGCGCCATGAAATAATTAGTGATATGTGTATCCCCTGCACGCGATTTCAGTTTAGATATTTAAACATTCGAGTTGCAAACTCCGCAAACCTCAACCTGGGTATAAACGTCGTAGCGAGTAAGCAGCCAGCACGTTTCGGCAATAATTGGCCATTTTCTTCGATCAGGTAGATAGCCAATCTAACGGCTGTGTTTAGGGGATACACACTGAGATCACTGCGCCATGAAATAATTAGTGATATGCGTATCCGCTGTTCGAAGTTTTAGTCAGATATACAATCGAGTCGGTTGGAACTCAACCAAACTCAAGAAATCCTAATCTGCTCCGTTGGGCGCGAATTCATTTCTGGTTTCTTCTACTCTTTACAGCGCTCGTCGGAACCTCGCAACCGAGTCGCCATTTTGTTCGTTGAATGTCCAGGCGCGCATCACTGTTTTGTGTATCCCCACGGGGGATACACATATCACTAGTGATATGTGTGCGGGGATACACATATCACGGGGATACACATATCACGGGGATACACATATCACTGTGACACAAGGGTTACTGGGAAAATCAAAATAGCGGAAACCACTGTGCCTAGTATCGATGTAACAATTTCTAGTATTTAATTGTGAAAATGTAGTTCTGGGCATTTGTAATTTGTCACGTGGAAACTAGTGAAACTTGGAAGATGTATTTCCTGGTGGTCTGATCAACAAAACCTTCTAAAAAGATTCGATTCACTGTGTAAACTGCCAGGGTCATCAAAGTTTTCTGGAACCTCACAAGTGGTTGGTGAAATTTGACAAGAAGTGTTCTTACGAAACAACTTAGCATGCGGTACTCGCTATGGTATTGGAATATTTTGCCTCAGTGAGGCAAGAGAGCATCAAATCGATTGGGTCCCCGAAAAGGACTAAAATTGACACTCGAGATGCAAGATAGCAGATAAGTAGTGGTATGTATACTTTATTTACCCCCGGATTGTAGAGTAGCTTTAACAGCTAATGTCTCCGAGCATTTCAGCAGCACAATGGGCAAAGACCAGACCACAAACACCGGGAACTTCGTGCCCTGATCTTTACGATGAGTGTGTGGTGTCTTTAACGTCCCCTGCTGACCATAACAGTGAAGATGCAGGAGACGGGGCCTACGGTTTACCGTCCTTATCCGAGAAGACTAGAATATCTAACCATTTGCAGATGTCATTGCAAACCCAGCATATTTTCCTCAGTTATTTTAAGACCCTGAGTGTTGGTCCGGTCTGGGGCTCGAACCCGAAAACTCTCGCACGGTAGTCCGAAGCTCTACCAACTGAGCTAACCAGTGTTGTGGTAATTCTTTCTTCAATAGTACTTATTTTTTAATGGTTTGAAATCTGGCCCGGGTTGTTCGAAAGCTGGGTAGCGCTAACTCAGGTAATATATTTTTTTTGTATAGAAATATCTTTCACTCCTTATAGTTGTGTAGTTTTAAAATGAATCAACTCAAAACTAAAAGACAAACTACATAAACAGAAAACTAGAACAAAAAGTTACAAAACTGAAAGTAATAAAAATTCTCTCTAATCCTGGGTTAGTTTAATTAGGCTTTGAACAACCCGACCTTGGATATTTGAGACTGTGGTGACTTAATTATATACCAGTATTGGTACAATATTGGGTTATTGCAAAAGATATATGGAGAGACTGTTGCTAAGTTTAAATTTATATCACTCAAGTGAAATAAGGTCTCCTCAAGTAACCTTAAGTCACCTTAAGTCTCCTTAAGTTGCCTTAACTCGCCTTAAGTTGCCTAAAATTACCTTAAGTTGCCTAAAGTCGCAATGCTTTTCTTGCCAATTTTGCTTAAGTCGCCTAAAGGTGCCTTAAATTGCCCAAAGATGCCTTAAGTTATGCTGACTTAAGGTCCCACAGTAGGCCTTTTCAGGGAGCACGCTATAGATCAAATTTTACGAAAAAGGACACATAAACAATTCACAAAAAAAATAATATTGGCACTTCAAGCTTCATGGAAAACAAAACAATGCATTTTAGAAAATAACAATCAATAGCTAATATACAAATAACAATTCTAAAAGAAAAAAATAGCGATTTCACAATTCACAAGTAATAAAAATGATTCATCATAGTTCACAATAATACCCATTTTCACCTCCATAAATGTAAAGTGAGACTAATTTGCAACTCAGAACCACAAGAGAAAATCAATGCCTAATATATTAAAGTGCAAAAATACCTGCAACATCATTTCTAATATGACAAAAGAAACAAAACCTTCAATTAAAATATCTATCAATTTTGTAATTAATATTGAACTTTTTGTTAAACTATATATAAAACTCAACATTGCACAACCTACAATTTTAAGTACAAGTAACAGCAGCATAAATTACTGATCTTGTTTTAGATCATGATGCCCAGATGACAACACGACACCAGCGTAAGTACATCTATTGTTTTCAATAAAATCTACCAAAATCAAATAATACAGATATTTTTCAACTTTACATGTTGAAAATTGGCTTCTAAACATTATTGTATATAGTTCTGTATATTATCAATACACTCCCCATGAAAGAAATGTTTCATCACACCCCAAGCCCAACATTCTAATACTTTCAATTATGCTTCATAAATTTTCTTAAACTCTGTACCCTTCGAGAACCCTCCTTGCGCCAAGAATTTCAAATCCCTTCTGTGGCACAAATATGGACATTACTGGAACAACACACTACACAATTCCACATAGTACCCATTGTCACTGTAACCCCAGGGAAGGCCATTGAAAAGTCATGAAGGAATAGGGTCTCCAAACTACTATGTTAAACTGGAAAGATTTACAAAATGCATAAGCTCAGCTTTGCCAAACAAAAATTCAAAAATTCCCTGCAAGTACATAAACCATGACTAATCAGAATTGCAGCACAAAAGCGCACAAATTTACTAATATCAACATTAACTTTATTTCAGAAAAACAGTACAGACACCAAAAACTTAATGCTCCAAGGCACATGTCAAAACCTTATAAGTATAAAATCTATGACTATAACTTTTAAAAATTTTTAATTGCAAAATAATAAATTCTGATCGATAGTAAAGTTTCTTGTGACTAGCAGAACTATAAACTCAGAACTGTAAGAAAATTAACTTTACTTTGAATTTGTGTTTTAGATTACATCTCACACAAGGTGTTACGAGGTAATTAAACATTAAAACACTAACTATTGATAGTTACCAATAAAATAATTCAACAACCATGAAGTAGCTTTAAGCTCAAGTCTAATATTTTCCATGAGTACATTTTGTAAAAAAAAAAACAAATATCAAAGTAACAAAATTAAGCACTACATCTAAACTGTCATATTTGACAAAAATAATTATTGGCTACATTTCAGGCATTTCAAACAGTCAGAACAGTAATAGACATAGAATACATTACTGTACACTTGCCATAAGTTGACAAATTAACTATTCTCAACTCCACCACACAAACACAGATGAAATATCAAAAGGACTAGATGTGAAAATAATGTCTGCAAAATTAACTTACTTCATTGATGAAATATTTTAACTTCTATGCATTTTCCAAAACTGCAAAGTTCTCAATATATACCATTTACCATATGCTAAGTAGATGCAACAATTAATAGTAGCTTACTGACACTTACAGCTAAATGATGTCAACATTTATTTTTTTAGATATCATCATAGCGCCGACTACACGTGGGCCAAAAATCATGTAATCAATATCACTAACATATTTGATTCTATGGAACCCTTATGGAAAATGGTAAATATTAAAAAACTTTTTGATACTGCTATACAACAGACTTCAACAGATGATCCTGTACAGAATAAAATTATATCTGGAGAATGCAAAAAGGTAAGAACATTAATTTGTTTAATTCAATCCATTTACTTCAAGTATTAGATACATATCAACTCAAAATGAAAAACACTGCACATTACATATTTTATATTTTTCAATATCAAACAATATTGATACATTAGTTTAGCATATATCAGCTCTCTAGTAAACATGTGCTATATTTTATCTATTATCTATAGGCCATTAAGAAACTCTATGAAAAGATCAAAAACCACCATCTGTACTGGGATAAGGTAAATGTACTAGTATATTAGATTGAATTATCTTTTTTCATAACTATGATGCTTTTAAAGACAATGCCTACTTTCGTTAGTACGCACATGTTCTGCACATCAGGCAAGGTATGGTTTAAGCGCCACGCATACGCTAGGGTGAACAGTGAAGCAATCAACTATGCTACCTAGTACACGACTAAATTGAAAGCAAAATTTTCCTACTGTGACCAGATCAAGTTTAAAGAACTTGTACTTAAACCAGGAATTCCAAAATAGTAGTATATCACTAGGCTGACTTGCTGTTATCTGTTGAAAATTATCCTAAAATTCAACTGTAAACATGTACCTGCAGATAGCATAGCGTGCATGCAAAACAAGTGTGAGATATGCAATTGTTTTACCTGGTGGGGAGGTGACAGGAA
Source organism: Orbicella faveolata (assembly GCF_042242905.1). Taxonomy (NCBI): domain Eukaryota; kingdom Metazoa; phylum Cnidaria; class Anthozoa; order Scleractinia; family Merulinidae; genus Orbicella; species Orbicella faveolata. The sequence goes on from NW_028301553.1 coordinate 14,167,315, forward strand.
AAAATGTAATGGGCACTGTAAAGTTTTAAAAAAAGATCAGTAACAATCGCTGCTGATGGTAACAAAGAAGATGGCAAACAAGAAATGCTAATAAATATAATAATTTGATTTTTGAATTCAACAGACTTTACAAAAAAATGGCATCTTAAGATCTCATCTGCAACTAAAATTTATATCATTTTGTTCGTTCAGTATAAAACACTGTACTACTATTTCAGTTTGAAAAAACCATAATGTAACTTCTTTTCACTTCTTAGGCAGCTGCTACATATACAAGTGAAAGCAACACCATCTAACAGTCAAAAAAAGTGATGGCTGAAAAAAATAGCACTTTACTTCTAATACTTTCATTTTTAACTAACTTCCTAAACTACAGTTGAAATTAAATGTACAGTTTTTTTTGTGATTAATGCAATAACTTACATTACATTACATACAAAAATTACTTAGTACTTACAATGTTAACATAACTTACAATTTAACTATACTAACAAAACTTACAATACTAACATTATTTACAATTTAGTTGTTCCTAACATTATTTACAATTTAGTTGTTCCTAACATTATTTATAATAATTATTTACAATAATTTCAGTATTTCTTTATTGCGGCAATTCATCCCGACACATTGGACAAGTGGCATGCTACAAAGAAAAGAAAGCATCTTTAATCTTAAATACAACTCTCCCCCTTATAGATATTGAATTTGCAGCCATCAGAAATTTTACCCTGTCTAGTACTTCAACTTTTTTTCCACTACATTCCACAAAAAAGGCCTCTATCAGGAATTTTAAGAAAACATGCTCCCGCTAGATCAGCGAGACAACACATACTGTATTGACAACAAAAGTCCAAAGATTTTAATCAACTTTTATTTGCCACAAAGTTCAGCCTCCCCCCTTCAGTGTGCCTTATCAACACTACTTTCTTCGCATGAATCCTTGCTCAGTGCCAAGGAAACTCAAACTACGTTCAAATAGTCTGTTGATTATCTGCCAAAGGGTTGTATTTTGCCTCATTTGTTTACACGAGAATGCACAAAATAGACTGTATTTTCCTATCATGAAAAAAGTTTAAGGCTACAAATAAAACTAACTTAATGGCTCACAATCAGTCAGTCAGTCAGGAAATGTTACAATTAAAAACTTTACTGTAACAACTCTTCGGATTAATAATTATCTTTGTAATTTAGTTCTTTGCAATTGAAGACATACCGTGTTGAAATAAATTGCCTGTCTGTTTGTCAATCTACCTGTCTGTCTATTAATTACGCAAATATTATTGCATTTACCATTTTCAACCATGTGTTGATGCACTTCTCGTGAAATATGTGACTACAAGGTAGTTGATTCACCTCTTCACCCTCCTCAAATTCAATTAGGCAAATGGTGCAGGATAACATAAGAGCTATAGGTAATTTAACCAAAAATTATAAGTGAAATAGTCAAATAAAAACATCCTTCTACAACTTTACTTTTAAAGTACGCAAATTTACCATCAAAGGACACAGAAAAAAATTGCTAATTTCACTAACCCATAGAAGTGACCACAGAAATATTGTTAACGCAAACATACAGATCAATCAAGGTTGATGGTACACTTATTTAATAAACACAAAATGACAGGACTGTATCCAGAACTCTTAAATTTTGAAGCAAATTATTAATTGAAAGAGGTGAAAAGAGAGAAAAGAATTGCTTCATCATCTCAGTAGACAAAGCCAAGACTCATCCACTTTTTCCTGAGTAATCTTAATTACGTCCAGGGAGGCAATAACCTCTGGCAAAGCTCGAGGCAAACCCTCATTGGCGTCCTGGGGATAAACGGTAAAAAAATTAAAATACAAGTACATCAGGACAAAAATTAGTCTTTAAGATCTTTCTTGTTTACTCGCCTCACGTTCGGCCAAACCCATCGAACTCATTGCAATTGGTGGGGCCCGGGAATTCAGTTGCTAAAAACAAGATAAAGAGCTAAGGAAAGGATTGGATGAGTTGTTCTGTTCAAGAGTTCGTTAAGGCACACTGAAACATATCTCACCATTCCACCCCCACCCCAACTCTTACCCCTCCTCCCTGCCAAGTCTACTCCCTATCCAGCCCTGAGATTGTCACAATTTTTAAGTTATTTATAATTTTCGTAACAGAAATGGAGACCATACGCTGTATATTCCCCATTACATTTCTTTCCCTGGCATCTTAAAACCCACAATTTACATCCAAACAAATTGGTCAGTCTCCATAAACTTTTACACTCCTGACAAGGTTATCAACTGTCCCTAAGACAACTACAATTTCATACAGCGCCCCTTTAATCGCTAACACATCCCCATAGGCAGACCTAGGTGCAATCAGGGACAAAGTGTAGATAAAATGTAAAGATTCAAAAATAACTACTACCAACACTTCCCCTCCCTCGCTTCCAAAATAAGTATAGCCCAAAGTTGGAGGAAAATTTCACTATTTGTTTAAGACAATATGTTGCCTAAAGATCTTAAAGAAACCGCTCTTTCCAAGCTCCTCTTTCTAACAGCTCACAACATCTCCTCATAGCACATAATGGGGACAACTGCCTCTTGTAGAGAAATATGGTGCAACTCAATTTTTACTAACTTCTTGTACATCGGTTGTCTCCCATTCCATCCTGAAAAGAAATCTTTGTTTTAGTTCTTCAGTGCAGTTACTAAGTTATTTAGCTACTCATTCCCTAATTGTAGATAACTAGCATGTACTGTTCTTGCCCTTTGCTGATTGTAATATAATGCTACACTTAGTACTTCTACAAAACATTAATCCCTTGCTTTTACTAGAGTGTTTTTTATTTCATTGAAACAGTATTAAGAAAACGTTTCTCAATAAATTGAAATGAATACAAGCACTTTTTATTTTCTGTTCTATATTTCTGTTCTATTACACCCTGTACAGAATCACATCTTTTTGGCCTTTTTTTAAGGTTAGTTTGCCAGGGCACATTCATCATTGTTAACAAGAATTACCACTTACTCCTCCACCTGGTCTTCTTGCAAAGTCAAACTCTCCATTCTGAAAAGAAATGTTTGCTTTAGTTCCCCATTGCACTTAGTTATTAATTATAATTTAGTTACTCATTGCCTAGTATCCCTTTCCCTTTATTCTGCTAACTGGAGTCCTTTTTGTAAATGCCTACTCAAAGGGTGTCTTGAAAACTCAAATAGCAAGGCGAATAGTAGCGAATAGCGAATAGTTCCGAATAGTACCAATAGTCTCAAACAGTGCGAATAGTGGCGAACAGTCGCGAAAAGTAGCAAATACTGACGAATAGTCCTCAACAGTTACCGCTTTAGATCTAATATCCACCGTTAATTAATTATCCAGATAAGCAACAGAATCTCAGTGAGTTTATTACCTTTTCTTCTCCGGACTCAGGCTGGTAGGCTGTCCATCGCAGACATTAACAAAACAGAAAACACAAAGATAACCTAATAAAAACATATTTACACTTTTGCAGCGGTGAAAACAGAAGAAATTACGTTTAGAAACACCTGTCCTTATAAGCATCTGTGCTTTTTAGCTGAAAAAAACCCATCCTAGGTTGCTACAAGGTTAGCAGCGAGATACTGGGTACCCTATTTGTTACTATATGCCAATATTTGCCACTATTTGCCACAATACACTACTATTCGAGACTGCTCGCAATTATTCGCACTATTCGCACTATTCGCTATTTGCTATTCGAGACTATTCACTGCTCAGTATTCGAAACTATTCGCTATTCGCCTTTTCCAGACACCTGCTACTAGGACTTTACTTTAACAGCACTCTATCGCATTTAGTATTTCTGTGCAACACTTTTATTATAGTTAGCAATATCCCACAGACCAAACATTTTTATCTGAAGATCATCTTTCTTTCTCTGCTGAAAAAACCAAAACTTCTCATAAACAAAATTCTTTCTCTGTATGATCAGTGCAGACAGCGCAAACATTGGAAGTATCAAGGGGTTGTTCGGATAGCTATGTACGACCCCTAAACTCAATTGACAATTGTTTAAACATTAGCTTTTAAGTTAACAAAACATTGACAAATAGAGTTACCAGTCACCAACTTACTTCTAAGTTATCAATTACCATTAATGAGATTACCGGAAAAAAGTTAGTGGCAGTTATAGTCCGCATTTCCTTGAACCTAGACCAGCTCAAACAAGTGCATAATCTTCTACTTAAAATTGTGAATTGTAAATACAGTTCCATACAGTTTTATTATCACAGCTTATTTCCACTTTTTTCTAATATCCTTCTGCTATACCATATCAGTGAAGTTTGCAAGGAATGAATTGATGCCTCAACCATAACCTTAACAGCAAGCGATCGTTCAGCTTACAATGAAAAATTTTTATCGACCTCCGCAAAGCACAGAAGTATATATCAAAGGGAAGTGGCAATTCGTTAAAGTAACAAGACATGCAGATCAATGAATGAATCCGTGAACACAGTTGGAGACTTTTTGTTTGATCATAAATGAAATAATAGGCAAACTTCTCATTATTCCATAATATCACTCACAACACTGCGTGAATTCACTGTTTCTTCACATTCTGCCCACTGACTAAATAGAGCCGGTATTTTCGATAAAAAATAAGGAGGGCCAGAACGCTGTCCAGTACGGGGCCCAGATTAAGGGGTCCGCATTTTTTACCAACCCCATCCCCCAGAGTCTGAAAAAAACAATACTAGTTGGGTGGAACATCCATCCAACCTTATAGTAAGTTTAATGGTTCAGTTCCATGGACTGCTTCCACATTTTGAATAACAGCATTAACAATACAGCTCTAGTATACCTTAACTCTTACTGTCCATATACCTGAAAGTTCTTGTATTTTTCTAGGGGTAACGAGGGTCACGTGACCTGAATTTTTCCCGCCAATTCTTACACTTCTTACAAGAAAACGATAAATGGAATACAAAAACAGAACAAAGATTGAGAAATTTATACTTTTAAGTTTTGTTTGTTGCATTCCACCCCTTACCCCATACTTTCTTGAAAATAGCATGTTCCTAAAGATCCATAATTTGCTAATGTAGCACATTCATGATGTCATATCACAATTTGCGTCTTCGATTCAAAGTTAAGTGCATTATTACAAACATGCAATACTGATCATCCCTGACAAAACCTACAAACTCTGTTACAAAATGCTCATTAGTACCACTTATAACTACAACACGTTTTCTGTGAAGAAATCCCAGTTCAGTGCAGCCTTTATTTATCATCTCAACAAATCGAGCGCTCCTTCGCGTAATACTTTGTCATTGCACTGTTTAGATCATCGGCATTGTTACCCTTTTTGTAAGTCCGCTCTACTTATTTGATTTCATTGAAATCTAACTGAAACCGGCTAAAAGCGGTTTACCGGTGAGCATCGCGCAGTGTGATTATCAATCGACTTTCATCACGATCTGAAATAATTGCTGACGCTTTCCACACTACTTGTACTAGCTCATAACAATCAATTCAGCTATTTTCCATCATGCAATATATGTCCTGTTCACCCTAATGAAAACTGCACAATATTTTATAAACTGCACACTAACAACTCACCTTTCGATAACAACATCCATGGTTAACACTCTACACACAGCAAAGCTATTTTACAATTATATCTTTAAAAGCTGTTATTGACAGGGATCAATTTCATATCAGATTTTTCGGTTTACGCCTCATTAGAACTTGTCTTCAAAGTCAACTGCCTGCAGATATGTCTAATAGGAGAAATGTTGTTCATTCTTTTAAAATTGAATTGACAGTTAATGGAACATCTTAAAAATAAGTTGAAAACAGGCCCACTAATTCAATTCGAGAAAGTGTTAAAAAGCTTTTTGATTTGGACAACAATCCCTTGAAGTTTAGATCTACTATCCGTTGCGCAAATTATCCCAAAAATAAAATCACCTAAAGTCCTTATTTAACACCAGCCATTTAAAAGGATTAAGCTATAATTATCTGCACATAATGACCAAATGATTCTGTGGTGAGCGGGTGTTCTGACTGGTGCTGATGGTTAGATTATGTAAAGAAACACAGAAGTACATAGTTTCAAGGCCCACCCCCGGAGTTTTCCCGCCTTTCAAGTAGTGCATTTTAACCTACACGGAAGGGTGACAAACTTAAACAAAGCAGCATTAGAAATCCATATCTCAACTGTTTGGACAAAGTTTCATTACAATTTGTTTTGAAGCCCGGTGAAATCTTTTAAGCAATAATTCACCTAATCAGTGAATTCTATCACCCTAGATCTTCACGCGATAAGCAAGTAATCTCGAAAGCGCGCTATAACTCCTCTTTACGTATTTGCTATTTCAAGTGTCTTCCGGATTGAATGCATTTTCAGTAGCAGCTTCAATGGCATGATAAAACCCTTCCAAATCCTCTGCAACTTAACATGAGTTGCCGACCTTATCACTTCTTTGTGCTCCTGCCTGCAATTATCTTTAAATTTCAGTTGGAATTTGTTCACTCCACACCGACGGCGCACTTTTCTTATCACCATCGTGCTAATTAGAATACTCTCTAAGGGGTGTCTCAACTGCAATCTTCATCTCCAAAGCAGCTGTTTGCATTTCGTTGTAATCCATTAACCTGTATTGCTATGGTCACAATTGTTCAGTTGATGTTATTATGCAGCCAGTCCTACTCGGTGTTGTCTTTTCACTGTAGGGGGTGTGGTTCACTGTCTTTATTGTCTACACTTCACTGTCTTCACTCGTAACACTTGCTTTGAAGGTTGCCTATAGGCAAAACTACACATTTACAAGCTTACAATGTCATCTGTGATACATGGAAACTTCATATGTATTGTAGTGATTTAGCATTAAATTTCTATCCATTGTTGCTGTCACCATATTGTGCATGTCCTTAAGAAATATTACAGAAATTGCACTTCAAAGTTATTTTTAAACATCGTTTTATATCATCTAGCGTAAATAAAGTGACTTTCGATGGACTGTTATAATAACAAAGGGCACCACCACATTCCAAGCATGAAGTGCACAGAGATTTCAAAATGCAAAAAAGGGGACTCTCGCACTGCATTGCGATTGTAGTGCTAAGAAACAGTTTAATTTTAAAAGCGCGGTTATAAGATCTGAAAGATCTTCTTGTTTTCTTTTGTTTTCATCTGGTTTACTTTAAGCTGATTTACTAACTAAACAAATTAAAAGATCATGAAAAAGAACTCTCACACATCACTGTTATGAAATAGAATTAGATTGCTAACAACACAATTAAGTAAAATGTTTAAACATTTTAGCGCATTAAATTTAAATACAGTAAATGATTAGTAAAAGAACAAGACGTAGGACTTTACTGCAAAATAATGAAATATCTTTTTATTATTTTTGAATTGGTAAAGGTGAGAAGCAGAGTCTGCATACGAGCCAAGTGGCCCATCAGGCCGCAGCTTATCTTAGTTTCTGTAGCATAAAGCAATTAGGAATATTTCTATTCTGCCCTGGATGGGATGCTAGTCCATCGCAGGGTTACCTCCAGCATTAAGGTGGCCAGTAACCATTTATACACCTGGGAGGAGAGAGGCACTGTAAGAGTAAAGTGTCGTGCCAAAGAACACAATGCAATGTCCTCAGCCAGGGCTCAAATCCAGATTGCTCAATCCGGAACCGAGTACACTAACCATGACACCACTGCGCCACATTATTCTTTTCTTTATTTTTCCAATAATAATTGTTTAATCAACTTCATTTAACACGATTTCTTTGTAACTTCGATTTAGTTTTTGTTACTGTGTAATTATGTTTATTGGTAGCAATGGTAAATTGAAAGTCTTTTTTCAGTGCAGGTTATAGATGATTTAAATTTTAGTACCAGCTTTGCCTAACCTCCAAGCTACAATACGGTTGTCTGACACATGAGCTGGACTACAATTTAATGTAGACAGTACTTTTCACAAGTTTTCAAAATGAAGTAAATGTGCCACTCCTCTATTTTGGCTATCTAAGAAGATTTGGTGAAAATTTAACACAAACTAGGGTGCAAGAGGAAACCAAATTTTTGGCTTGCTCTTTATGCAAGCTCTAAGGGATAGACCATAACTTTTTTGAGTGGGGAGGGTTGGGGAGGAGGGTGGGAGCTGGGCAATTTCCAAAAAAAATTCCTGCACAGCTACATTTAAGACAGCTGAAAAAACATTGTGCCACTGAAAAAAAAAAAAAAAAATTGAGCAAGTGCTTTCTACTATACAGGTCCTGTGTTTGCCTTTAAAAAACTCTCGCACAATCTATTGCCCCCCCTCCCCACCCTGAAAAAAAAAATGCACAATCTAAAGGCGAGAAGAAAATGTTCATGCTCCAGAATATTGCCCAAACCCCACCTCCCCTCCTCCACAAAATAATGGTCCATCCGTGACTATGATGTATATACTAGTGCATCATAGCCATTCTTACAAGTCCCACAAAATTTCATGTCTTTCAGTACTTCTGTTATTTGAACATGCTCAAAAAGTTTCCAAGGCACTTCATGCAAGTGAAGGAATCTACTGGTCCTAAGCTATCAGACACAATTTTCTTTGCATGCTGCACACTTGCATAGCTATCACAGTTTACAAAGTTAAGCCTGCTTCTATGCATTTGAATTTCACTTGAAAAAACCTATTGCAGTCCATACCAAACCATGATAATTATTCTGAAAAAAACAAAAAAAAACAAAATGCAACGTGCAGAGAGAAATAATTCATAATCTAACGAAATGTGACAGACTGCTCAAGGTTAACTGGCCAGTGAAATATGTCCAAGATTAAGAGAGATGTAGCGTGTATTTGAGTCTTGTGGCAGAGCACGATCTTATCAAACCATAGCTTTTCATTATGGTCATCCCAGCATTTAATTCACTGGTGCCAACCATTCAAAATATACACAATGACAGAGAGAGGCACAGTGAGAGTACAGAGTCTTGCACAAGAACACAACGAAGAGACCAGCTTGCTTTCTAGGGACATTGCAGAGCCCATGTTCAAACACAGACTGCTTGAACCAGTGTTCAGCACACTAAGCCATTAGACTACCAGGCATGCATCAAATCTAAAGTTAGTTTAAAACAATTGCAGTTGTAAAGAAAATGATCCCTAAAGTAAAAAAAATAATAAATTCCTTCAACTTACAGAGTTAAACTTTCTATATCTGGTCATTGATCATTCCATGTTAATGAGGCGAAGTTGGACACTGACAATGTGCTTAAATCAAGACACTTTGAAGAGGTGGTATATAAAAAAGCTTATACAAGGCTTCTCTCAGGGAGGTTCAATCACATTTTACTAACTTATTGTAATGGTAAGAAAGGTAAAGTCTGCATACAAGCCAAGTAGCCCATCAGGCCAGAGCTTAAGCTGGTTTCTATAGCATGAAATGACTAGGAATTTCCCCCTTGGATGAGATGCTAGTCCATCGAAGGGCTAACCCCAGCATCAAATTCCCCATTATCCATTTGTACACCTGGGTGGACAGAGGCACTGTGAGAGTAAAGTGTCTTGCCCAAGAACACAACACAAAGTACCCAGCCAGGGTTCGAACCCAGACCATTAGACCACCCGGCCTCAAAACTAAAGTTAGTTTTAAATTATGGAAGTTGTATGGAAGTTGTAAAGAAAATGACTTACTGAAATTAAAAAAAAATAAACTCCCTCAGCTCGTAGAGTTGAACTTTCTACATCTAAATTACCCGTACCATGGGCAAGCAGGAATTCAGTCCATTCAGTCCATTCCAGTTTCCATGCTTGTACCATACTTTGAGATAACAGTTCTTCAGTTAAGTGGATTACAAAATAAACTGACTTTCATTTCTGAAAAAAAAATCAAAATTTAATGTACAGTTAAACCCATTCACAACACTTTGAAAGGTGGGGGAGAGTGTAATCTCATGTGTTGGTTCATACTCATCTGATGTTTTGCACTTATGACTTAACTCACTTTATGTGTAAATCATACTTTACAGAACACCAGTTTATTATACTTTTATGTGTCTCTGACTTTTAGTATGAAGTATAGCTTTTTGAGTAAATCATACTTCGTGAAAAACTAGTCAATAATCCTTTTATGTAATGACTCTCAATTTTTCCTACCTAAATCAATATTGTAGGTATTTGTAAGTATTGTTGGGAGAGTAATCAGTGTATGTACAGGTTAAATTGTAAGCATTGTTACAGTACAATAAGTCGAGTAATTAGATGTAAAAAATTCTATGCTCACGCCAGTCACTAATGTATAACACAATACTAGATCAACAATGTTTCTCTATTTCCTTTCTCACAATTCAAGGAAATCTATAATATACTGCTGAAAAAGATAAAACAATAAGCTCTGTAATAAGGCGAGGTAATATGAGCAACATTTTCTTTCACTTTGGTGTCAAGCAATGTCACATTACAAGTTTAAAAGTGCTGTTGTGCTTGTTTAACTGCCCAAGTGGCAACTGCAACAACATATATATGCATAAAGAAGAAATTACTAATAATTATTACCTCTGTGCAAGATAATCCTATGACTTGGTGTTAGTAAGTGCAGCAACAATGCTTTTCAACTTGCATGGTGACATTTTTTTGTTGTTGTTGTACAAAACAGTTGCAAAGAAAACTTGTGTTGTTTGTATTACTTCAGGCCTCTATATGCCAGTGCCAGTGCATTTATTTTGAATTCATTTTGACTGAGGCTGAATCATAACATGAAATACACTGGTAAAACCAGCTGGTTATGACCCTGGGCTACCTCATACAACTTTGTTATGACTTTTAGTTGGGATTTAAACTGTAGGGAAAGCTTAGATCCAGGGGGAGAATGGGCTTATAGGCTGCTCAATGTAGAATGGTCTCGTGAGCTATAAGTTGTAGAAAAGGCAAACCCAGATTAAACATTTTGATCTGCACTGTCAAACTTCTGGAAAGTAGACAGTGAGCTTTCAGCTCTTTTATACAATTTTCCCACTTCATTTCCAATACTGGTGAATTCGGTGAGGCAATGTAATACAGTATACATCCCTCTGCTTTAATTGGCACATCTTGAATTTCAAGTTTATAGAAACATGAATTATTTAACCTAGCAAAACAGTGTTGTGATACTGCTAGGCAAGTGAAACTCACTTTACATGTAAACACTGGAAAATCAATAGATGAAACACTCACTGCATGTTAACAATACAACAAGTTCAAAACAAGCTGACATCTACTGTGTTAAACACTGGTAACTGTTGAGGAATTATAAACGAAACTGGATAAAATTCACAGGGAAGAAGCACTTGCATAAAGCGCTACAGCTGAAAAGTTGCAAAAACATCGATGTCAACTAGTGTCAACATACCAAGTCTCCATACACATCGATCGGATGATCCCAGATAAGAGATCTCGTTCGCATACGTTTTAACAGCAGTTATCCCTCGGTATAATGATGGAACTTTTATCTTATTCGATTATCTGACACCTTATTCTTCGGCTTTAAGAATCTACCATGTATGCCTTTCATTAAAACAGGCAGGCTTTTTACAGGGAATTGTGGAGGACTTGAGATCCACGACTCTGCGCCACGAGGTCTAGTTTCCACGAGTTTCTTGTTTTGAAGTGAAACCTTTACACCAAAAACTCCTAGGGCAGTTTTTACCTTAGCTAATAAGTCTGAAAATCTTTTTTAAAGCTTCAACTTTACGAAAATAACTCACCTTTAAATCCATTCTTTGCTTGCTACCGCAGAACTCAATTTGATCGCCATGTTGGATCGAGCGCTCAAATGTCAATTGCAATCAGGCCTCACTTTCAGGTGGGATTGTTTATTGTAATTCAACCAATGCGCATCGGTGGCAAAAATAGTAACAAGCAACAGGTACATCGAAAGAAGATTTGAAAACCGTTTTGGAGCGTAGTATGTAATATTTAAAATAAAATGATTGGGATTACAGCGGGCCAAAATTATAGCTAATGGCTTTTTTTTCACATCACGTCACTAAAATTCGAACTACAAAACTACTGATCTTCCTGAGATTTTACTTTAATGACGTATAAGAGCAGCTGAAAACTAATATTCATACAAATTTTCGCTCCGAATAGGTTCTTGGTTTTGTGATACACTAGGCTTGAATTTCTAAGCTTTTGCGTGACGCGGCATTTACATTACGGCCTAGAGAGCTGTCATGATGGTTAAAAAGTGACTTATTTCGGGGAATTTGGCTATCTGAACAGTTCATGTCTTCCAAAAAGTATTATTTTAATGTTTTAGAGTTCCTCGAGGGATAAATTCACGGTTTTGTGCAAAACTCAGTGACAGATGTTTCTGTTGGTTTCCGGCCGCCATGTTGGTGCCCATACGGATGGGCACCAGCATGGCGTCTCCATACAAATCTCTATAAATTTGGGTAAAAAATTTCTCCGAGAAAAATTGCTGTCAACAGAAGTTGGGCGAGAGTCTTTGCATATTTACCTTCTTTCATTTCCCAGATTCTGGACTTTATCTATTGACCGGTTTTGATTTTTATTTTGATATATTTTGAATTGCGTGACACTGAAAACCAGCAATACTCTGAGAGAGACGAATGAACTCTCTAGTATGCATAGTCACAGAAGCCAACTTTCTCGAAATTATCGTCCTCTATCACAAACTGTAAAAAAAAGTTTTAAATCAAACTGCACCAAAAATGTCTTCCCGATGATTAAATAAGTCGCCATCACTTTATAGCAAGATAAGCTTCAGGGAATCCTTGTGGTTTGCACTGTGCGCATAGTTATACGATGGTCAACATCGGGGATCTTTCAAAGTGAAAAAAGAGCAAATTCATTTATCTATCAGTAGAATGGAGTCTGGACACTTTTGCAGATCATGATTTTTGCTTACTTTGTCACTGTTGCTTTTTGACAACACGAGAGTACCGATTTCTCGACCCTCAAAGGGAAAATATTAGTTCATGATCAAAAAATGTGGAGTGGATGTTATCAGAGGTAAAATTACTGTAAAATGCAGAATCCAGGGGAAACAACTTTTGGGTTTTGGTTCTAGTTATGGTAAATTCGATAAATCGCCACCCAACTGTATTTCTCCATCTCTAGGATTGTTATAGTTTTGGTAGCCATGAACTGTTATGAACATATAAATTGACCAAAATATCAATCAATATATAAATTGTTTATGGTTTGTGGAGCCGTGCAGTGCTCTCGATATACTTTTTTAATGTTTCAAAAGAATTGCATCTGACAGGAGGTCAGCATGGCTGTGACCTCTACTCGGAACTTACCGAGAACGTATCTGTACAGTGGCGAGAGGGACGTCTGGAATGGGTTCCGGGGTATGAGGTAACCTAACGTTATCCAGTAGCTCCAGAGCTATTGTAAATACAGTTATTGCGAAGAAAAGTCACTACATGAAGGAAGGCACTGTCTTTTAATCTTCGATGATCCTTTCGTTTCAAGCGAGTTTATCTTTGGCAGTGTAAAAATCTATCCCCTCCCCCCTCAATTGTTTTAGGTTAAATTCTCGTCAACAGGGTCCAAGATCCCTTTAAGCAGCGCCAACATTAACGACCCCTGGCCGGTTTCAATGGCTCTTTTCATGGTTGTTGTTGTTTTCTTATTTGCACTGTAATTTAGTCCAACAAGAATGAGGATTAATTTCGGGGAATAGGCCATATCTGACTTGCCTTTTGCCTTTATTTGAGAACGAGTCTACCTGCGAAACCATTCATGAGAATTAGTTCCGCCAGCAAGTTCATTTCCATGCAAATCAAACTCATTTTCAAGGAAACTCGGAAATGGCCTATTTTGAGGCTTCTGCTCGAAACTGCCTCGCATCCATGTTAAATTTTATTATCAATGATGCAAACAAGAAAAATCAACTTAGAAAACTGCAATTCCAGGATTTCAGCTCAAACCTCATTGGGTTACAATCGAAAAGGAGTTCTCTACATATGGTCGAAACACCAACTTCAGCAAGAGGTGGCCAAAAGGATGGCTGCCTACGTACTGTGGTAAAGTAAAAGGTTAAGTCTGTATGCGAGCCAAGTGACCCAGCAGGCCGGACCTTATCCCGGTTTCTGTAGCATGAAGCAACTAGGCGTATTTCTACTCCCCCTGGATGGGATGCTAGTTCATCGCAGGGCTACCCCCCAGCATTAAATTCGCTAGTACCCATTTATACACCTGGGTGGAGAGAGGCACTGTGAAAGTAAAGTGTCTTGCCCAAGAACACAATGGCCCTGGCCAGGGCTTTAAACAGGGGCGCTCGATCTAGAGTCGAACACACTAACCATGAGCCCACCCCGCTCCACTTACCATGACAAGTAGTAGGCGAAGTGTATTTGCAGTCAATGTAAGGTACAGTAAAAGAAGTGACACAGCAAATCAAGGGAGGCAAATAAGACTCTCCCTTCGGCATGTGCAATTTATTCAAAATCTTTATGCATCCTCGCTAGCTAAGTCAAATATCTTACAAAACAAATAAAATAAATAAATTAGAAGAAATTATCATTCCATAGCTATACATGCCTTCATATTTTATTTTCCAACACCTTAAATATACCGTCCCTCAAAAGATTATTTACAACCCTCATTAAATTCTGATATGTGCATGTGCTAGAGGATTGCATAGCTAGTTGAGGGCTGAGAAATCTGATTGTAAAATCGAATTCTCTTTAATGGTTCTCATGTTTCTTATAATACAAGGTTGGGAGAATTTTACAACACATGTAGCAGTAGTCTCGCCTATTTCAGAAAGATTGTGTAAGGGCTCATTTTTCACTGGTTATGAAATAATACAAATGGAGAGTCGTCTTCTCTTACACTGCTACGGCCTCTTTGCTTTACTGCAACTACTAAGAAAGACCGTGTTTCCCCGACTATCCAAACACCTCGAATTTCGTCAAAAATACTCCGCTACGCGTCGTATTTTCAACTCCCTTCTCGGTGTTCGGATATCCCCACGGAACACTGTCTCTTGTGTTTGATATATTACTTCTCGATTTTTTTTTCAAAATGGACTTTCCCTCTTTACCTGATAAGTCTAAGCATAATACAACTTATTATTTTCAATACATTACCTACTATCAGAGACATATTAATTGAAACAGATGTTGTGGTTTAATAATTATTTTACCCTTGGGAAAGCTTGTATTTTTTCTTTGCTCTTGTATAATATATATGGTGAGATGTTATAATGTATATGAAACCACTGAACCACAACAAAGACCTTACATTATTGTAATAAGACCTAAAGCAGAAATATTTATTCTTTCCAAGACCATTAGTTTGCAGTTTTCTTCAAGGCAATTGTAAAGTAAGGAATTCATAATAATTGTAATCAAAACACACTGCCTAAAGGAATATGACTGTGCAATCACTCTAGTTTAATGAAATAACTCCACACTAGATGCAAACAGTGCATTTAATTATGATATCGTATTCAAGATGCACGTAATTCTTGTTGTAAATCAAATTTACCTACATGTAATTCAAATTCTGTCTTTCTTCCATTAGACTCGACCAATTTAGACCCTGCTCCAGAAGTAAACTTAGTTTGACATCACTGTTCTAGTCTCCTTAAGTGGAGAATTGGGCTGTAAACATAAACTTTAACTGTAGAATACGTTTTCTGCTGTGGTCTAATTGCTCAAAACAAAGGAAAGATATTAAGGGAAAGCCATTTTTATCATAAAACATAAATTTTAGGGTAATTTCAACACAGTGGTGGAGCTGATTTGTATACTAGAAAACCAAAAAAAACAAACAAACTTCTGGTCCATATCTTGTGCTGATCAATGCATGTGACTAGTGGGAATTCAAATATAAATATGTTCAATAGGATTACATAACGTTATTAATGCTATAGGTCACTGACTTTTAGTAAATCATTAATGATCAGTGGGAGAGCCACTCAAATTCCCAGATTTGCAATTTTAGACCACAGCAAATGCCTACCAAGCTACGTTTAAAAAGTTATTTTACTGTCTCTGCTGTTCAACAAAACTCATGGCTGATATCATGGGTTGAGTGAGGCCTGGTGGCAAGGAATGGACACTGTCAAGAATATTGGCTGTGACATTGCTAATCCTAGAAAGCAAATAAAGCATATTAATTTTAGATACATGAACCAAGGTGACATAAGTGACCTGAAGATTTTTTCTTCGGTCAATACGACACCAGAGTTCCTCTTTAATCACAAAGACTTGAGCTTACCCAGCTTTTGGTGAATAATGACAGTAGCAACTATATCAGGAAATTACCACCTTGTCTTGGGAAAAAGGTTGAAAATATGATGTGCCGATCAGCGGTTTGATTGCTTTGGTAAACTGAGCATCCTTTACTTGAGATTATCATAGATGAACAATGATACAGCTAGTGGCCCATACAATGGGAGTTCATCCCAGTTTCTGTAGTATGAAGCAACTAGAGGTATTTCTTCTCCCCCCTGGAAGGGTACAAGTCCATTGCAGGGGCTACCCCCAACATTGAATTTGCCAGTACAAACTTATGCACCTGAGTAGAGAGAGGCACTGTGTCTTGTCCAAGAACAAAATGCCATTACCCGAGCAAGGGCTCAGATCTGGACCACTCAACGCCAGAGTCCAGCCCACTATCCATTAGGCTACAGTGTCTCCACCATCCAGTGATAGAATCGTACATTAGATTACCTAACAAAATGTACACCAATAAAAAGCTTATCTTCTCACCATTCTTTTTGTGCCTGTGGAAGCTTTGGTACAGACTCCTTGTCTTTTGGAACTAAACCAGCTTTCAAACCTTTGAAATTAGATTCAATGTTCTTTTTGCAATCGGTCATGGGTGAGCCAGCCTGATTAACTGATTGCTGTTGACAGAGACATTCATAACAATCATGAATATTATTGAATACATATGTCTGAATTTATGAAAATAGTGTTCATGAAAGTTTCACCCTGGCCAAGTGGCATTTTTTTCTCCAAAAAGTCTCCAAAGTCAACAATATAAAAATTTAAAGGTGTGTCAGACTTTTTTTCCCACTCTATTATCTCAGTTTTCTTAAACTGTACTCTTCGACATCATTTTCTTTCCTTTCTCATCACTTGGGAGTGATTACATTTGACGAAATGGAGAACGCAGTCCTAATGCAGACTGGATTAATATTGGTATTTCCGGCTCAGAACACTGTACATAAAAAAATGTACCTTTAAAAAAAAGCTTTTATGATTTGTTTGGCAGGAAATTTGAAGGGAAATGTAAATATCTACAGTGTATTAAACTTGTAAGTTTACAAATACTGTCGCCATCACACAACATATCAGCAAATCATAGTTTATAGAGGGGAACAGAGAATCCAAGGAAAGTACTGGACTTTGTCATAATGTCTAAAACTTCAGCTGTTGATATTGTAAATAATGATGTTGATTTTACCAATAGGCATTTGTTTAAAGTAGGCTAATGGAATCATTCAAGCTATTTTAAGAAGTCAAGGCATCAAATGCACTCTCATTGATTACCACAAGGAAGTGAAACGTGTGGAACAGGAGGCAGAAAACTTTATTAAAGGACTATAAGTAGTACAAGAGTCAAACACTGGAAGAAAGACAGACTGCTCAAAATCAAATATGTCACACTACTTTTTTTAGTAATAAAATTTTACTAACCTGTGAAAATCTGTTATTATTTGAACAGGGTACAATGTCTATAATTATCATATAATTGTGACAATGAAAAAAGACAGTGTGCAGATAACCAGTGTCTGTAAAGCGGGGCTGACAATATATGAGAGTTTGTGACTCAGGACACAGACAAGTGTCCATTGTCCATATTAACCCATTGACCCCGGTGCCGGTTGTAACCAGCCGTGCGAAAACCCACCTCCAACTTCCTGTGCCGGGCGTAACCGGCCATAAAAAAGCACATGAGGATAATTGCCTTTCCTACCCTCCCTAAAGACTTTTTGGTTCTCCTATTGTTCTATTGTTGTTAAGGACAAATAAACCAATGAGAATTGACTTTCTGAGCATATTTTTAGATGACTTTAGGGGTCGTAGAAAGACGGTTTTTCATCTGAAAATTATGTGCTTGAAAAGCAGAGGTAATCAGGGTTCATTGCGGGCCAAATCTACAAACTTCCACAGTCTTGTTTTCATTCCTAAAATGGAGAAATTACTTCTTTGGCACTTAAAATAGAACGGAAAAACATAAATCGATGTTTAGGTGGCTTCAGAATGGAAGATTAAGGTGTACAGAGTCGTCAAACCTTTCTGGTGAAGAATATTTCCTTCTTTCAACTGCCACAAAAACAAGGTGATCAGTGCACTTTCAAGTGAGTTTTGAATACAGATCGTGGATTTAAAGCAGCTTCCTGGACTTAAGAAAACAAAAATGGTAATGTACAGTATTACTTCGAAGTTGAATTCAACTTTTACAATGATTGGCAAAGTCAAGGCTGATAAAATAACTGCAAAACTCGTCAGCAAAAACTCAAACTTTCGCTTTAGCGAGAAGAATTAATTTGAACATGCGGCCCTACAGCAAGCAAGTCTGCGAAATTTTGAACGTATTTATGTTTTTAGATAAGTTTTTTGCCTCAACTTGAATGAAAATTTATTGTTATTGAACTTCCTGTCCCGTTTCTTTCATTTGGTGGCCTTTGTTTCGGAATTTTAGGTTTTAAAAGTGAACAGTATTTTTGCATGTGCAATTTCTGCATATTTAATTTCCAGCGACCCCTGTAGTTTGTTTGTTTAGTTTATTTGCTTCGCTCAAATATGTTTTGTTGAGTCTTATCTAGTTACTATAGAACTCCTCAGAAAAGATCTAAGTGGGCACTAAATTAACACAGTTGAAATACGATTTATCTCTAAAAATTGGCTTGTTTTTGTTGCCTTTTTGAAGTACAACTTTCATCTTCCTTTCACTGTACTGTATTATTTCATCACGCAGCAAAGAAATTATCTGATTTCTTCTTTTTGAATTGGCCTTAACATGTGTCTTTCGCCTTTATTTTCTGGTGTTTTCTCACATGTTATCCATTATAGTAAAAGAATGGAAATTCAATTGTATTTGATTTCATTTTGTCTTCTGAAGTCAAAACTTAACTCATTTTCGCGTGTTCAATTTTCTCAGCTTTTGTCGTGCGGCAAAGAAAAAAAAATATAATTTCACGTTTTCTTATAAGTTTTACACATTAAGTTGAGTTCTTTTCGTTGATATATTTTAATATTTTGGCCTTTCATTTATTCAACTTTAAATAAACGATGTCTTGAAACCTGATCTTGTGTCTGTGGTTACTGTGCACATGTTTATTTTTGTGCTTTCCCTCACTCTGAAATATTTCACAAAAATGCCAGGGATTTAGGAGTGGGTTGCAGGCAATTTTATGCAGGTGTCAATGGGTTAACTGGTGTCGGTATAAAGTACGTCAATTTTAAAGAAAAGATTTGAGCATTTTGTTGGGACAAAGAAACTGTCCCTTATAAGCGGGGGTCTGTATTAAGCAGGTGTCCGTAGAGCAGGGTTCCACTGTACTTGTTTTTAGGTCTTTTCAAGTCATAAAAGTGTGTACCACTAAATCACTTAGTGAAAAGGAATGCACTTTTCATTAAACATGGTTTTCAAAAATCCAGTCATGTATATACTAGACCTTCACAACTAATTACATGGAAGCTACATGTAAGTATTGCAAATAATGCAGCAACGTTTTAGTAGCATTGCAGAGTATGAAACAAATATCTAGTAAAAAGGACACATTTCCTGTGCTTACATAATCAATCAGGTATAGAAACACAACTGAAATTTTGAAGAAATGCTGTGGGAACATTAGCCATAAGTAGACATTAAGTGATTCCACAACTTTTTTGAGCTCTCCGAGACCGTTTAGACTCAATAAACATAGAAAGACAAGGCTTTTTAAAATCTATTTTAGAAAAAACCTGAGAGGGATTACAACTGAGTTAGTATCATTAACACCGGCGGATAAGCCGCACTCGCAGATAAACCACACCCTGAGTTGGGCAACCCAACTTTTGGGAAAAAAAAGTTTTTAGAAAGAAATCAAACTAAATCAAAAGTAGTACATTTGTTGACTCATTGAACATAAACCCATGCAAACTTCAAACTGAAACCCTTCCCTATAATTTTAGCTCTGTAATTAATACATGTAGTACGGACAGGGTGTGTACTCACTTAGAAATAACTTTGATCTTTTTCTGGTGTTTTCATTTATGCTTATGAACAAAGAAAAGCTCTTCTAGGAGCCACCAAACTTGCAATTTAAGCAATAATCAGTGCATACTCTGCTATGTTTTTATGAAGTTCATCTTAGTTTGCTATACAGACTTATAATTTATTTTAACGAGTCATATCTGATCTTCAAGTTCTAAAATTAATGCAAAAAACTTGTAGAACTTTCACCCTTCAACAACAGTAGCTGAGATACATGTATCTCAATAAGGGAATGGATTAGATAAACAGTGGTAAGTATCTCACATATAGAAGCGCTGTCTGATGAGCCATGTATTTGTGATTTGCGAGGTTGAATGCATCACTGTTCAGCTGGTGACTCAGGGTTATCAGCTGGTTCAACATTCCAAGGTGCAGAAAATACCCTGCAATGAGACCAACCACATACAGTAGCTTAGCTTATGGCCCAAGGAGGTGGGATATTCCCTATAACTGCCTATACACAGAGGTTCTGCCCAAGAGGGGTACCTTTTTCAGCTTTCAGATATATGAAAGGGCAGGGATTTCACAAGTTGAGGGACGAAAGGGTTGGAAAATCTGTCATTTAGACATAACATGAATGGTAACTGAATAAATCAAACCTGTTTTTTGGTTGACAACACTTCTGGTAATTCTTGATGTTCTCCCATAGTATTGTTCATTATCTTCACCCCAAGGGTTTAGAAAAGTGATACAGTGTTCTTAAGTAGGTATGTGAAAGGGATACCTTTTTGCAACAACAGATATATGAAAGATGTACCTTTTCTGCCAAAATAGTATATAAAAGGGTAAGGGGTTGGACCTCGGGTGGAGTCTCCCCTTATAAAACTATGTAGAGTACTCCCCTCCCCGAGCTCACAGTTAACTTGCTAGGTACTTGCCTATCCTGGTGAAAATTATTCAAAAAAAAACCCAAAAAACATTCAAAATATGACGTCAAATTCCCTTCAGCTAGTATAATTATAATCTCCTCTAAAACAACAGTTCAAAAATATGTTTTCAATAAACTACAGTGTAGGGGTGGAAATTATAACAGCCACGCTTATTTGAACCATAAATTCATAGTTATATGTATTTGAATTTACATGTCTTGTAAAATTTGCACTTATAAAATACTCCACTTGTACTTTTGGACTAGTTATTTCAAAATTCGTGCAATTTTCAGAGTTTTCATCACATAAAATTAATTATCTGTTAATGTCACAATTAATGATAAGTATTTAACAATGGTTTTTGAGGAGAGGAAGGCATTTCTGGCTTGCAAAAGTCAAGACTCAAAGTAACATATCATCACAGTGACTAATTACCTTAAAGTTTATTATCCATTTTTATTTATTATTTTTCAAGAAAACAACAAAACGTTTATGTTTAAAAGACACGTTTCGACAGAACCTACTGTCATCTTCAGTTGATTAAAGTACAGAGCTCGTTGGAAGTTGAATTTATAATAAGTAGAAAAATGCTAATTGTGATAAATATTATAGTGATATTTTCTTTATAAACTGTTCACCATTTTTTGGGCATTATTTTGTTTTATTACTGAAAGAAACAATAATTACCATCCATGGAGGATTTCTGAGTTTGAAATGCCGGCCTCTCAGGATTTGTTAAATAAGAAGTGACTCTTGGAAACAGTAATGACAATCCAGTCTGTCTAAGGTACTC
Source organism: Orbicella faveolata (assembly GCF_042242905.1). Lineage (NCBI taxonomy): Eukaryota > Metazoa > Cnidaria > Anthozoa > Scleractinia > Merulinidae > Orbicella > Orbicella faveolata. The sequence continues at coordinate 14,189,157 of NW_028301553.1, forward strand.
CTGTAACGAAAAGATCATGCTCACAAATTAGTGAAAAATCACTGGTGATTTAAAAGGTAAAATTTTAAGTCTGCAAATGAGCCAAGTGGCCCATCAGGCTGGAGCTGGTCCCGGTTTCTGTTGCATGAAGCGACTAGGAGTATTTCTACTCCCCCCTGGATGGGATGCTAGTCCATCAAACAGTTACCCCCCCCCCCCCCCCCCCAGCATTAAATTCGCCAGTAGCCAATCATATATACAACTGGGTGGAGAGAGGCACTGTGAGAGTACAGTGTCTTGCCCAAGAACACAACACAATGTCCATGGCCAGGGCTTGAACCCAGACTGCTTGATCCAGAGTCGAGTACACTAACCATGAGATCACCGCATCTCCTATGCTAATTTAAACTAATTTGTATTTAATAAATTTCAAGAGGAAACTTGTGGAAACTTAAAAAATTTAATAAAATCTTAAATATCTGTTTAAAAAAAAAGTGAAACAAGAGGTAGCAGGTAGCAGATTTCTGCTCTAATTAAGGTACTGTTTAAGGTCATTCCCCAGTATTGCATTGCGCATCCCTACTGCGCATAATTTCACACGTGATTAGCGCGCGCGCATTAAAAAATGGCGGCTTTTTGTTTACAGCTGGACCTCGCCCTAGAGGTAAATCGTCATTTTCTCGCAAACGAGTATGGTGACCTATCATTTTTTTCTGTTGTTTTGAATTGAGTAATAAATTTCTCTGTGTAAAATAAATATGGACCAATTCTCAGTGTAGGACACAAAGCAATCTTCAGAAACGTAAATTTAGCAAGCAATCGTGACTACAATCATGATGCTATTATAAGGATTTATATGGGTATAAACAAGGTGCTGTTGCTCCTAAATGAACATGGGGACCCCTCATTTTTATTTCAAAATTTAAGTTCCTATAATATAAACAATCAATAGACAAAGTTTCACAAAAATCTCAGTACAGGTTCTATTTCAGTGGAATGACCTTAAGAGCACCATATGTAGCCCATTAATCATGCATGGTTAACTACTGAGCTATAGGCCAACCAACATGCTTCATAGCCTCCCATTTATGGACAAACAGGCTTAATTTCCTTCAAAATCTTTGGGATCAATTGTAACGGAACCTAATATCATACATGGGTGACAAATTACTCCATAATTTTGGCACAAAGATTCAGCAATAATTTATATTAATTTTTCACAGTCATGTGAAATAACAAAATTGCCATCAATGGCAATGTTTGGTACAAAATCTCTTGACAACATATTAATTAAAATAAGTAAAAAGCTCACAAATTTTTGACACCCACGATAGTACACATGTGAAATTAGCAAGTAATAATATTTCACTTATGTTTTGTCAAAACAGTAATAATGTCCTTCACCTAAAGGCTTGGGAAATTATAAAACTTGAAATTATTTCCTAATCTCCTTTATCACCATTTGATTACCCATGCATGTATATGGTTTCTTTCATTCTCCACCTGTCCCCTCTCAATGCTTTTATTTGCTCAATCATTCACCACAAGCTTTCACGTACTATAGCTCTTGCACTTTCTAAAATGATAGGAAGGCAATGCAGGTAGGATTCTATCCCACAGGGGGAAGGAGGGGGGGTATGCCTAGAAAAATCAGAGGGGAGTGTGCTGCCTGCTTCCCAAAACCCTTAACCTATTTAAGACAAAAATTTGTGATTTTCTCTACCTAGCTTATTTATGACCTAACCAAAATTTGATACCCTATTAAAGACCTGACCTTTAAATCGATACCCTGTTTCAGACCTGTCTCATGATTAATTAAAATACATAGTTCAAAACAATGTTAAAGGCATTGCAAAGGGCCTTGAATTCAAACAAGAGTGCCAAAACCATACCCTATTTCGGAGACAAAAATGACCACAATCGATAAACTATTTCTAACTAAAACGGTCAAAAACTTGTGATACCCTTTGGGGCCACACATATCTATAAAGCCCATATAAGGGAGTATCCCCCACAGGGATTGCATGACCAGAAAGAACCCTGGATGGAGAACTTATCACCTCAAGAACAAAATAATAATTTGTGATATTTTGATTTAATTGAATTCCCTCAAGATTGGTTATAATTATCATAAATAAACACCAGTTTGGTTGAATTTTGATCATCAAATTACAATTTGAATGTAAAAGCATCAAGTAAAGTTTCACTTACTTTCAGTGTTGGTCTGGGGTCTGGGAGAAAGTGAATCATTTCCCGCATTTTTTCAAAAAGTACTTGAGCTGAAATTTAGAAGATTTTACTATCTGTTAGCTATGCCACAAATCATTTGATACTGGTATTATAACTAGTTACTAGTGTTTGCATAATTATGCAAACCACATGAAGCTCCTAGTGATTTCTCAAATTCTAAATACAGTACTGGTCAAAGGGACTGCAGCATTACACGCGCATAAAGCGCATGTACTACACGCACATTACACGCAGTGTCCACACACCTCACACGCGCCTTACATGTAAATACAAGAAAATGTGTGTAATTACACACACAGTTGACGTGATATTGCGGGTAAAATTACTCGCAGTCGTTCAACTGGAACTCATTAAGTGCATGTAATGAGAACGAAATATTAAAAGTGCATGTAATGAAAACAAAACATTTACTGTGTAACATTAACCGTACTGCACTGCACTGTAATGCGATGCAGTTTCGTCTTTTGCCTTCTTACTTCTGGTTATCAAACATTTCCAAAAGAATCGACCAGTTTCCTTAAACCGACTTACTGCTCGAGAGTAAAAGTATTTTAATTCCGTTGTAGTTTCAACAAGCGGTGCCAACAACTGGCAGGTGTGTTAGGATTCACTGAGATAGCAGAACACGAACTTATAATGTCGCTTTCAATTTTAAATAACAGCAATCAGTGTACGTAAAATCAATCCGAAGATTCATTAAAAATATTTCGTACTCCGAAACGTTCAGAGTTTACCGGTGTTCTAAAGCTTTTCCCGACGTGTGTTTATCTTTTCCTGAGAAATAACGAGGGCGTCAGTGACTGACAAACTGAGGCTTGACGGACACGAAATAACAGCAAAACAAAATATTTCGCTTGAGATTTTCAGTTAATTTTTAAACATCAGTTATCCTTCTTTAAGTTCAAATAGCATTTGAAGATTTGTCATTAATAGTGCTCAGAAGCGAATGTTCTCTATCTGATATTGCTTTAATCTGACAAAAATGAAATTCAATCTGTTTCTTGAATAGCGTTGCCTAGCACGTGACCAAAATCTACCCAGGCGAAAATCCTGCGTGTATGAATAACAAAGGTTTCTTCTTCCAATTAAAATACACGCATACAGGTGAAATTACACATAAATGTGTGTAACTACCAGATCAGTAAATTTTACACGCGTGTAATTACACGCACCTCACACGCACCTTACACGCAGTGTCCACGAATACTACACCCAGACTACATGCATTTTACGTGTGTGTAGGTGCTGCAATCTCTTTGACCGGTACTTTTCAAAAGACCATGTGTACAATTTTAATATCAGACTGCAGTTGAAACCACTTGGGATTGGAAAATGAAATTTGGTTTTAAAATGTTTCACTGCAAATCTAGCCAAGAAATGTCTTGTAAAAGCATTTTCTTTGAACCCTCAGCATTGAGACCTGTGCAAACTATTTGGTAGTCACTTTGCAGCCTAGGTTCAATAGCATGATGCTGGCCTTTTGACAGGGCCCGGGGAAAAAAAAATATGTGCGAGGGTTAGGAGGCAAATTGTGCCAGGGAAAACGTCGATTGTGCTGGGAATTGTGCAGGATTGTGCAATCCAATTTCAAGTGTTCTTGCTAAGTCCTATAGCAAGGAAATACTGCACTGATGAACACTTAGCCAAATTTATTTTACTGTGTAGTAGACTTTCAAATAATACTAGCGATCACCACTTGTTTTAACAAACTGTGTCTGACTGACTCTGTTTCTTGCGTGATAACTGACTAGACTCAACATGTATGAAACCAAAATCAATAGAATGTCATAGTAAAGAAAAATCGTAAGATCGTAATTTCTAGTTTGTGGCATTGCTAGTATTTCTGGAAGAACATTTTAAAATTAGGTTTCAATTCTCAGATTCCAACATTTTGGGGCATGCTCAGTTGACTCTACAACCCCAAAGTACTAGCCATGCCTCCCCTTCTTGAAAAATCCTGGATCCAAATTATATTATTGTCTGAGTTTTCACTGAATTGTGCGGTTCCCGCACCCCTGCACCCTGTCAGAAGGCCTGATAAGGTGACTGGTGACTGGACCAGATCAGTTAAACTAACTTTTCTATCAGGGGACGGGACACCTGTTCGTCACTATACATGAATTTTCTCAAAATCTCCAGATCTTGCAAAGTTCTCTCTTTCAAATTGACTTGCATTGTTATCCATTAGCTACCAATTAAATTTGCTTTATATTGTACCTTTTGGTTCAAACTTATTTTGGTATTCCACTTTATGAGCTGCATCAATCTTGCCCAGAGTTGTCTAAGTGCATAAAACAAATCAAATATAACATTTTAATTTATAAATTAAATTCATTCCAGTAATGTATACCACAATTTCATAAATCTGACCTTCCTTATCCCAGGCACAGTGGCAGATTTAGGTAGCCTCAAAAAGAAGGAAGGTATGGGAAATGGGTAAGAGAAAGGCAATTTGAATACATGGCTTGTCTCACTTATATAGATCTTCTACTGCAAGGTGACATACCTTCTGAATATACCTCCAGTGACATATACTTGTTTACAGTTTTTCAGGGGTTTCACTAAGGGTCAGGCACTGGACAAACTGACCAGCTGGTTTGACCATCTAGAGGAGAAATTTTTCTTGCAAAGAAATTCAGTTCAAAGAGCTTAGCCCACCTGTGAAAACTGGTTGCTCTCCTACTGAAAACGGCAATGAAAACCCTGGCTTTTGCTATATAAAAAAAAGAAACCTGTCCCATGATCTTTGATAAGGGATCACTTTCTTAGGTCTGTTTACCCCCATTTGGTGCATAATGCCTAACACCACATTGTAAGCTTAATGAATTAGGTGTTCTAATAGATATTTCTGCATGGTTTTATTCTGCATCCATGTATTTTTTTTTTTTTTACATGAAATAGCTAACTTAAAGTCATTTCTTACAGTTTCATGTGTGTAGATAGGCTGGGTCAAGACTTGACGTAACACTTATCTGACTTGAAGATATTTTTAGATTTTCGTAAATGTACATGTCAGCTTACCTAGAAAAGCAAAATTAACTTAACAATCAATAAAAATCTTGATAGGTGAAACACGTTGCTTACAGCGTATTCTTTCTTGCAAAGGGGCTCCAGTTGGGAGCATAACGTTAAAACCTCAATGGCAACATCGTCTGGAGAGAACTGAACCTTCCAAAGTGGTTCATGAAGTCGAACTTCCACTAAAGAACGCAAACAAACAGGTGAAACAATATACTGGTTTCGAGTTTGGAAAACAAGCAAGAACATGCACAAACCTTTGAATGAAGGGTCGTAGGCAAGAGGTGCACACAACGGTCCAGGGAAGACAATTCGTTCGACGTTCATTTTCGTGTTCTAAGGCTTTGCAAAGTCTAACTATTTGCAAATGAAAATTGAAAAGGCTGTAGCGCGAGTGGACGCCATGACAGCTGTCTGGTGTTCAACCGCTGACAAGGAGTTGGCTGATTGGGGAGGGGAGGGTCAGTGATCCTAGTACCCAGATCTTAGCTTCTGGGATTAAATATAAATATATGCTTCAACTCCTTGTCTAAAGTTATTTTTGCGTAAGCAGTGCTACATATTCGCCCGTGTGACTTTGACTGCTTGTACAAAAAAAAAGGAGACAACAACGAAATCATTTTTTTGATTTTGTTTTCTTTTAGGTTTCATTGAACAATTCAAGCCCTCAGATTTTGAAAAACACCCCCAAATTTCGTTCTACAAAAAAGCCGGATTTTTTAAATCAATTTCAAAAACATGCATTTTCCATTATTTCCAGGAATGAATTTTTCTCTGGCAAGAGAGGATCGCGTAGAAAAAAGTTACTTTTCTGCGATGTGTTTTGTTTTTCTGTCCTCTTAGTTTAGAGCCTTTTATTTTTCAATGCAAGTTAACCGCTGGGATCAGTCCCACAATCAGAACGTTATAATCTATAAAAAACAATCGCACCCCCCCCCCAACCCTTCCTAATACAAAATGAAGAACTTTCTACAAAATGAGTAACTTTAAATCTATAACTTCTCCAAATCAGTTATTCAAGTGCGCCTTATTTTCTTACCAGTTTATGAACGGAGCCTGTCAGGTAGTAGACATTTCTTGTACTATTTCTCTAAGTGTGTATTTCCATCGCAAACGTTAAACAATTCTTACATTATGGCTTCCAGACTTGTACAGTCACCCGCATGCGAGCAATGATGAATTAAAAAATGAATGGAGCACAAAAGTTATCCGCAAGTAAATCTATATCACAGAAAGAACTTTGTAGATATACAGTTATGTTAACCCTCGGACGTACAAGGGGGAGGGGGTGGGATCATGCCCCCATAAGGTTTTTTCAAATTTTTGAAAAGACGATTTACTCTAAGGGGCTGAAACTTTCAGTAGCTGTTCATTCATCCTCTGCAATTTTTGACGTTGCCATGGCAACCACAAATTTCATGTAGGTTTGGCCAAAAATCAACTTTTTAGACATAACGCTATACTTTTTTCCAGTTTTCTTCATCAATTTTCCGAAAATCGCGAATTTGTAGATTTCATAAACATTTGTCTTGTTTTTCCATTTATTAACAATTATTCACCGAAGTGGAGGTAAACATCCATCACTTTCACCGACACTGAGGTGAATAATTGTTTTAGTATATACCACACAAACTGAATAATTAGCGGACCAAAACGTTATTTATGTGTGACAAGCAGTCGGAAATTTTAAAATCTCTCGCGTCGGTTGCTCGAAGGTGAATAGTACTTGCTAATCACCTCCGAGTTAACCAATCAGAGCGCACGAAAAGCACTATTCACTTGTGTGGTATATACTAATTTCCGTTATTTCTTGACTTTAGTGAAATCTAAGATGGCGGATCTAAGATAGCGGATTAAATGACGTCAGTTGACGTAATATGACGTCATAACCAGCAAAAATGGTATCATCTTGTAGAGCAGGCTCAGGGCTATCTAAATAGAGGAAATTTATTTTTCGCTGTGCCTTAACAGAACGAAAATCCAGAGGGGGGTTCCATCAACCCCCCCTCCCCCTTGTACCACGGTGGAGATATGAGTTAGCTTGTACGTCCGAGGGATAAATTGCTAATTAATTCAAACTAACTTCGCACCCCAGCCGAAGATGAATCGGAACTATGTAAAATCGTGCTTTTTAGCTTCCCTTCGAAAATAAGTTTTGAAAACTGTTTTTCGCCGACTTTACGGACTTTGTGCAGCAGGATAGCTTTCTGAAAGTACTTAATTTTTACGTTTGTATTTACACCAAGAGGGCTGTCCCGCTAACGAGGTATATGTTGCTTGGGCTCTTTTTGTTTTCGCTTTATTTCTATTTTATTGCTTTTTTTATTATTATTATTTTTTCATGCATTGTTTTTTGTCTGCACACATATTGCGCTAGACATTTGAAGAACGGATCGAGTCATGGGCTCTTGGTCATATCGAGTCGCATCTATCCACTTCCAGGCGTTCAGTTAGTTGGGATGCAGCGCGAAAAAAGGCTATCGGAAAAAATAGGAAGAAAGCTTTCTCTCGCCGCGCTTCTCCCCTATTTTTTCGCTCGCCGTTTTACGCTCTGCACCTTAACTAACTGAACGCCTGGAAGAGGCTACTCGTATCGGTGAGTCGTGACAGCGAGACTGCGACTTCCAATTCTTTAACGCGGTATTGTTAGTGGACTCGTCACGGTGCGTGTAGTCAGACTTTCTTAAAGGTATGTAAACTTCCAGAAAGGCCAAGTAGTCAGAGAATTTCCCGACATGACTTCTGCTAAGACCACTCGTCCATAGACAGAGACGACTCGATTCACTTTGAGCGCATTGAACATGGGTACCTCAAACCATGCTTACATTTGGCCGGCTAAAAGATGGCGATAATAGTTATAAAGTGTCGTGCGAGTAAGGTGGATTTCTAGGTCACAAATCACGTTCCCGGGGGACTCCCATATAAAAAAAAAAAACTGGGGTGCCCCTCGGAAATTTTGAACAGAATTCCTAAGAGGTACCAAGATCCTGTTTTGTGGGCGTGGCTTGAAAGTTTTTTTTCACCGCTTAGAGGTACCAAATCTAAATCAACATATTATCTCCTGTCATATTTTTTCGGCTCAACTCCATAAAAGGTA